>NC_073385.1:62721190-63021190 GCF_028641065.1 Leucoraja erinaceus
CGCCTGGCGTCTCTGCCTCCCGCCCCACTAGTGGGAGAGTCAAGGACTAGAGGTCATAATCTCAGAATTAAAGGACGTTCCTTTGGGAAGGAGATGAGGAGGAATTTCACTAGTCAGACTGAGGGTGGTGAATCTGTGGGATTATGCCACAGAAGGCTGTGGAGGCCACGTTAAGGCAGTTAAATTCTTGATTAGTACGGGTGTCAGTAATTATGGGGAGAAGGCAGGACAATGGGATCGGAGGGAGAGATAGATCGGCCATAATTGAGTGGCAGGGTAGACATGATGGGCTGAATGTCCTAATTCTGCTCCAATAACATATGAACATGACCACGCCCCAAGACAGCGTCAGCCCCGCTGCTCCCGTCCGGGCATGGTCGGTATACACACAGTGTGGTTGATGAAAACAAGCGCAATCCGCGGGAGAGATGTGGGCATTGATCACAATACAAATGGCCAAGGGCAGGGCAGCGGTGCTCGGCGCTCGGGCCGGACCTGCAACCGTCGTCAGACGAGGCGCGAGAATCCCACCACGTGACCGCGCCCCGGGGTTCCCGGGCAGCGCGGCAGGGCCGCCGCCATCTTTGGCAACCGCTCTTGGCGCTTCCGAAGCGAGCGCGAAGGTTGACTGGGCACCACGCTGGCTGCAAGTCCCTGGCTTTCCCCCACCCCCACCACTCGTTTCCGTTGACTTCTCATCGCAACCTTCGCTTCGTCCATTTCCTCGCATCTCGCCCAGCAACGTCGGCGATTTCCGCCTCGCTGCCCGACATTTCGAGCTGCACCTTCGGTAAATCCCGGAATCCCAGCGCGACCTTTCGGTAACTTCCGTCACCCTTCAGCTTGTCTGCAGAACTGGGAGGCTCTGTCCGGGTGGAGTCGGGGCAGCATTTAGACATTTATAACCAAAAGATTGCAAATGAAAACCTGCAATTACTTTTCCATCTCAGGTTAGGTGTTTAGCGATCTCAAGCCCAACGCTGTAACTAGTATGATTGGGTTGGTGCAAAATGCGGAAGCATCCAACATCTGGGCAGTCAGAAATCGAGTTGACGTTTGAGGTCCTCGACCTGAAACATTAGTTAATCTTTCCACAGGTGTGGCCTGACCTGCGGAGTATTTTCTGCTTTAATTTTAGGTTGCAGCATCTGCAGTTGTATTTGTTTCAGTTAGATGCAAATCTTCATTCTGTAATATCAGTAGAGTGAGCAACTGCAGACAAATAGGGTAGGCAACTTCTTGAAGTCTTGTGCACTGGTTGAAATAGTCACTTTGATCACTAGTAACACATTTTTGTGAACCAGCATCTGCAGTTCCTTTTGTCGACAAGTTAGCTGCTGGAGTAGTCAGACCACTTGCCTCCTCAAACCCGCTCAGCTGTTTAGTAATGTGCTCAAGAAGGAACTGCAGATGCTGGAAAATCGAAGGTACATAAAAATGCTGGAGAAACTCAGCGGGTGCAGCAGCATCTATGGAGCGAAGGAAATAGGCAACGTTTCGGTCTGAAGAAGGGTTTCGGCCTGAAGCGTTGCCTATTTCCTTCGCTCCATAGATGCTACTGCACCCGATGAGTTTCTCCAGCATTTTTGTGTACCAGCTGTTTAGTAAGATGTGGCGAATCTGTATGTAACTTCTGTAAATTCAGAAGTCATAGTAGCAGAATTAGACCATTTGCCCCTCATGTCTCTCATAGAAAAGATGGCTTGTATTCACTGGAGTTTAGAAGGATGAGGGGTGGGGGATCTTAGAGAAACATAAAAAATTATAAAAGGACTAGACAAGCTAGATGTAGGAAAAATGTTCCCAATGTTGGGCAAATCCAGAACCAGGGGCCACAGTCTTAGAATAAATGGGAAGCCATTTAAGACTGAGGTGAGAAAAAACTTTCACCCAGAGAGTTGTGAATTTGTGGAATTCCCTGCCACAGAGGGCAGCGGAGGCTAAGTCACTGGATGGATTTAAGAGAGAGTTAGATAGAGCTCTAGGGGCTAGTGGAATCAAGGGATATGGGGAGAAGGCAGGCATGGGTTACTGATTGGGGACGATCAGCCATGATCACAATGAATGGAGGTACTGTCTCGAAGGGCCGAATGGCCTCCTCCTATACCTATTTTCTATGTCTATTCCGTCATTCAATCATGGCTGATCTATCCTCCCTTTCAACCCCATTCTCCTGTAACCTTTGACACCCTTACCAACCAAGAATCTGTTGATCTCCGCTTTAAAAAAATATCCAAAGTCTTGACCTGCAGAGCTGTTTGTGGCAATACATTCCATAGATTCACCATCCTCTGGCTGATGAAATCAGCTGATGATCAATGAGATCCCCCCCATATATTTCTAAAGTACAGGCCCAAAGCCGTCAAACACTCATCATACAGTAACCTAATCATCCCCGGGATCATTCTCATAAACCTCCTCTGGACCCACTCGAAAGCTAGCACATCCCTCCTCAGATATGGGGCCCAAAACTACCTACAATACTCCAAATGCAGTCTGATCAGTGCCCTGTAAAAGCCTCAGCATTACATACCTATTTTTAGATTCTCATCCTCTCAAAATGAATGCTAAGCTTGCATTCGCCTTCCTTACAACCGATTCAACCTGTAAAAACCTTTTGGGAATCCTGCACCAGTACTCCCAAGTCCCTTTGCACCTCTGATTTCTGAATACTCCCACCTTTTAGAAAATACGCCTTTATTTCTACTACCAAAGTGCTATGTTCTACTACACTTTGCTATGTTCTATACGATCTGCTATTTCTTTTTCCATTCTCCCAACCTATCCAAGTCCTTCTGCAGACTCCCTGCTTCCTCTACACTATCTGCCCTTCCACCTATCTTTGCATCATCCTCAAACCTGGTCACAAAACCTTCAATTGCATTCTACAAATAGACCCCCTGCTCAATACCACTAGTGACCGGCAACCAACCAAACAAATCCCCCTTTATTCCCACTCTTTGCCTTCTGCCATCGCTTTCCATGCTAGTATCATCTATTACCATGGGTTTCCCTTTGTTTAGCAGCTTTGTGCGGCACCTTATCAAAGGCCTTTTGATAATCCAAGTAAGCAATATCCACTGTGTGTCTATTCTGCTAATTACTTCCTCAAAGAATTCAACAAATATATCAAGCAAAAATTTTATCATGTGCTTCTAAGAACTCGGAAACCTCATCCTTAATAATGGACTCTAAAATCTTATCAACCACTGAGGTCAGGCTAACTGACCTATAGTTTCCACTCTTCTGCTTCGCTCGTTTCTTAAACAGCGGAGCAACATTTCAATTCACCTCTAGTAAAGCCTCCACTATCTGTAAAGGTACCTCTTTCAGAATCCTGGGGTGTAGTCCATTTGGTTCAGGTCCTATCCACCCACCTTCCCAAGCACCTTCTAAGTAAAAGCAACTTCATTAATTTCTGCCCCTAACTCTTGAATTTCCAACACATTGCTAGACTTGTTAGCTATGAAGAGTGACACAAAAATAATCTTATTCAATTTGTCCGCCATTTCTTTATTCCCATGTTCCAGTTTTCTATCACAACATTTCGTTAGAAGTAGCAAAGTAAGAATACAAATTAGTTTTAAGTTACAGAACCAATTGGTTGGGGATGGATGGTTCGGGCCGAGGGGACAACTCAGAGAAGCACAAGGAACTCTAGATGCTGAATTCTTGAGTAAAATACAAAATGCTGGAGCAACAGGCAACATCTCCAGAAAACATGGATTAGTGTTGTTTCGGGTCCGGGTGTCTCAGACTCTGATATGCATTAGGCATGGAGAGAGATTAGTGGAGATGGAAGAATGAATCAGTGAGTCGCCTAGAAAATGAGACTAAACCTCCGAATTGGTGGCAATGTATTAACAAATTAAATAAGGAGATAAATACTGTACAGTCATATAACTCCAAATGTGGTCTGACCACTGACCTATGTAACTGAAGCGTAACCTCCCCACTTTTGTATTTGATTCTCCGAGCAATATATTGGACCGTTGGGTCCCGTCCCCTCAATGTGCGGTTGCGGGAGGGGGGGAGGGGGAGGCCTGCAGCGTCACACACACTAACCACCCCCCACATACACTCACACTAACCCCCCATCCCCCCAAATATTATATTAATATTATTAATTTGTTCCTTTTACCCCATCCCCCGCCCTATCCACTCACACATAGCCTCCAACTGCGCAGGAGAGGGAGAGGGCAGAGAGTGGGAGGACAGAGAGAGGCCAGATACAGAGAGGGGGCAGAGACAGAGAGGGCAGAGACAGGGAGGGGGCAGAGACGGAGGGGGCAGAGACAGGAAGAGGGCAGAGATGGCGAGGGAAGGGGGCAGAGTGGGAGGGGTGCAGATAGGTAGGGAGGGGGGGGGCCAGAGAAGGAGGGGTCCAGAGAGGGAGGGGGGGGGGCAGAGAAGGAGGGGTCCAGAGAGGGAGGGGGGGCAGAGTGGGAGGAGGATAGAGAGGGAGGGGGGGACAGAGAGCAAGGCGGCGGGCAGGAGGGCGTCAAGCTGGGCTCGGCCCGCGGCGGCGGCCTCCCTGACGGGCGAGGCCGTGGCCGCGGGCGGGCATGACCCGAGGACACAAGAAAATTCAGATCTTGTATGTATACAGTATATGTGTGTTATTACATCTTCGCGAAAAAAATTACGTGGTAATGATAAAATATTTACATATTCCCCAAAACAATATTCCACCACTCACCTGTTCCCCTAACGCAACCCATTACCCAAATACAATATTCCACCACTCACCCATATCCCCTAACTGCGCAGACGCAGCTCATTTCCCCATATCCCCCAGCACTCCCTCCCCCCCTCTCTTTATGTGTGGGAGGGGAGGGGGGAAAGAGAAGGGGTGTGTGGCGGGGGGGGGGGGGAGGGGGGGGGGGGTGGGGGGGGGGGGGGGGGGGGAGTGTGGGTGGGGGGAGGGAGGGGTGTGGGGGGGGAGGGGGGGGGGGTGTGGGAGGTGGCGATGGGAGGGAGGGGTGTGTGTGTGGAGGGGATGTGCGAGGATGTGGGTGTAGGGAGAGGGGTGTGTTGGCAGTCAATGAGAAAAAATATGTACAAATCCAGAATCAACACATTTTACTCCAGGTTGGGAACCCTTGCTGTAGCTGCTTTGCAGCAACAGGGTTTTATCGGCATGGCAATGTTTGAGATTAGACGGCAGAGGTTGGGCATATTTAAAAAATGTCATCATTTGTGGGGATGTGGGTGGTGATGGTGCCATTGGCATTTATGATCCACCCCTAACTAACATGGTTCTGATTTCACTGTTGAGGCTTAGCGTTATGTAAGGGTGACTTAACGTCACCCCGATCGTCCTTACTGAACTAATTGGGATTTGTAAAGTATCCAGTAGTTCAATTCAGTTTCAATTTATGCGTAGGAAGGAACCTCAGATGCTGGTTTAAACCGAAGATAGACATAAAATGCTGGAATAACACAGCGGGACAGGCAGCATCTCTGGATAGAAGGCATGGGTGATGATTCAGGTCGACACATTTCTTCAGGCTCCTTTCTCTCCAGAGATGCTGCCTGTCCTGCTGAGTTACTCCAGAATGTTGTGTCTATCTTCAGTTTCAGTTCAGTTTAGTTTATTGTCATGTGTATTGAGGTACAGTGAAAAGCTTTTGTTGTGTGCTAACCAGCCAGCGGAAAGACAATACATGATTACAATCGAGCCATTTACAGTGTACAGATACATGATAAGGGGATAAGGTTTAGTGCAAGATAAAACCAGCAAAGTCCGATCAAGTATATTCCGAGGGTCACCAAAGTGGTAGGTAGTAGTTCAGCACGGCTCTCTGGTTGTGGTAGGATGGTTCAATTGCCTGATAAGCTAGGAAGAAACTGTCCCTAAATCTGGAGGTGTGCGTTTTCACACCTCTGTACTTTTTGCCTGATGGAAGAGGGGAGAAGAGGGAGTGACCTGGGTGAGACTCGACCTTGATTATGCTGCTGGCCTTGCCGAGGCAGCGTGAGGTATAAATGGAGTAAATGGAAGGGAAGTTGGTTTGTGTGATGGTCTGGGCTGCGTCCACACATCGTTACAATTTTTTAATGCTTGCCGAACTTATTTATTTTTCTAGGGAGAGTATAGTTTATTGTCTGTGGACCGAGGCATATGGTCAGCATGGCCTGATTCTGTTCAGTTTATCTTCATTATACAAATGATGCACAGGTCTGAGTTGTGTTCACAAGGTAACTTTGGAATGGTTTAAACACACGAGGCGCATGCGGTAACCATTCCAAAGTTACCACGTGCACACAATTCCTACCGAAGCACAAAATAGACCTGTGCATCTTCTTTATTTCTGTTCATGAAGTCTTCTGCCGACAGTGGTCATTGACAAATCCACACCTGACTCCCGAAGAGTGTTTCTGATCTGTCGGACAGGTGTTTGGGGATTTTTCTTTATTAAAGAGAGAATTCTTCAATCATCAACTGTGGAGGCCTGTTTGCGATGAGTAAGATCACCAGTGCTCGCTTTCCTCTTAATGATGTTCCAAACAGTTGATTTTGGTAAGCCTAAGGTTTGGCTGATGTCTCCAACAGTTTTATTCTTGTTTCCTAGTCTCATAATGGCTTATTTGACTTTCATTGGCACAACTTTGGCCCTCATGTTGATAAACAGCAATAAAAGTTTCCAAAGGTGATGGAAAGACTAAGCACCGAGAGCTCTCTTATATCTGCATTAAGGAGGCAATTGAACACACCTGAGCAATAAGCGAATTTGGTATTCCGACTGCGCATGCCCAGGTCATAGGTCACTCGCTATAAACATTCTTGGTAGCTGTGAATCTGCATAGGTGCAGCCCTGCTTTTCATCTGTGGTCGGGGTCGGGCCCGGATCGATGGCGCTGCGGGCGCTGTTGAGTTGCTGCTGGGCTGTCCCCGTTCACTCCCGGGTGTCCCGTCCCTGTCCGGGCGGGCGGGCTGGGGACCGTCGGATGCGTCTCTCACCGCTGTCCCGTTGGTCTGGGGCTGTCGGTTGGCTCGGCGGGGCAGGTGGAGTTGAGCTGGGGTTGCGCTTCTCCTCACTGGCTATGGGCCTGGCGGCCGCAGCTCCGAGCCAGTATCACGTCGGTCCGTATGTCTCAGGCCGCTCCCTGGGCGAGGATGGGACACTCGGGGAGTGTCCAGTGGCGGTTCGGCAGCACTTGCGGCGCCGGGTCCCGGGTTCGATCCTGGCTGCGGATGAGGTGCGGGTCTGTGTGTGTGTGTGCAGATGCCGAGAATGTCTCTCCGCTGGCCCCCAGTCCCCCCCCCCCCCCCCCCCCCCCCCCCCCCCCCCCCCCGCACGTCTCCCACTTGCATCTGCCCTCTCTGTTACACCCCGCTCTCCCGCTACCTGGCACCCCAGTTCCTCAGATTAAATATATTTTTACACATAATTCATGAATGAAGATAAGAATTTATACACTTTATACAGTCAGCGCTTTGTTAGCTTTTTCTTCATACCGAGTGTCCTTTGACAAATCCCATGATTCGTTGCGTTTTTCGGAATGACAAACTCGCTTATTACAAACACCTGTGAAATCATGTGTCCCAAATGTTATGGTGCCCTGAAATGGTGGGATTATGTATAACTACAGCTGTAATTTCTACATAGTGAACATTTCTATTACAAATCTCAAATTGTGGAGTACAGAGGCAAATAAATAAATGATGAGTCTTTGTCTCAAACATTATGGAGGGCACTGTATCTGAAACCCTTTGTAGCTTTATGTTCTTTTTGCAACTTTTAAGCTTATCTTGCTGTCATCAACGAATGTAGGTCAGAGATCCTTGGTGTCTTTATCCATCGTTTATATAAATTAATAATAAAACAATGACCGCCCAGTGCTTCATTCATTAGATCTTGCCAACCAGATAAAAAGACCCGTTTGTTCCCTGTAAACCAACAGCATACATTGATGGGTCTGAAGTAGAGATGGTTGAAATCTTCAAGTTCCTAGGAATAAATATCACAAGCTATTTGTCTTGGACCAGCCGCATAGAAGGCCAAGAAAGTCCACCAATGCTTCCACTTTTTTAGAATGCTTCGGAGGTTCAGCCCAAACAACTCTCACCAACTTCTACAGATTTGCCAATGAACACATTTTATCAGGATGCATCACAGCCTGGTTTGGGAATAGCTCCATCCAAGACTGCAGGAAATTACAGGAGCTATGGATGTAGCTAGATCATTACACAAGCCAATCTCCCTTCCATTGACATCATCTACACTTCACTCTGGCTGTCAGCATTATCAAGGACCAGTCTCACCCCTGTCACTCCTCCCTCTCCCATCAGGCAAGAGGTACAGAAGTTTGAAAGCGCATACCTCCAGATTCAGGAACAGTTTTATTCCACCTGTTATCAGACAACTGAATGGTGCACTCATCAGCTGGAGTGCGGTCCTGACCTGCCATTGGACACCTTTGGACTCTCTTTAATCGGACTTTATCGGACGTCAAAGTTATCTTTCATTAAATGTTGTCTCATTTATTTATGCACAGTGGACATCTTGATTGTATTCATGTAGGGTCTTTTCTTTGACTGGATAGCAAGTAAATAAAAGCTTTTCACTGTATCAGTGCACATGACAATAATAAAATAAATGAAACCAAACTAAACAATCTACAATACATTCAATAGTGTCATACTCGGTAGAGTTCGCGCCTATCTTTAAATAGAATTAAACACCCTTGCACGGATTTGTGAAAATATTATTTTATTTCCAAAAATAAACTTTATTCAGCAAAAAAATTATGTGCAAAACAAAACCTATGCAAAATCTCTTCAACCATTCTAATAGGCCTTTTTGCCAGAGTGAAGTGGTCGTGGTCTAGCACGATATCACACGATATAATGGGGGGGCGGTAGACAAAGAGTTCCCAAGGTACTCGGGATTTCTGTTATTTGTGCGAGTGACTTGTCCGTCTCCCGAGCTTTCCCGTTAAATCTTGAATGACATTGTAAACTGTCAAGTGTAATTAAATCATCACGTGGCACAAATGATGTCACTTTTTTTTTCACACACTATAAATATCCTCCCTTGGTTGAATTGGTATATACACACACAAAGCAGAGTTTTACTGTGTATGTGGGAGACACAGATGGAGTGAGCACAGTTACTCGGTCTTTACTGTGTGTGGGAGAGGGGGAGAAAGAGACGTACACTCACAGAAGCAGAGTCTCTCAGCCTGTGAGAAGGAGGGAGGGAGAGAGAGTGAGGCACACACAAGGTGGATGTGAAATCTCACCTGCCTGTTTCAGTGACAGACACCCGCCGCCAGTAAATGAAGGCACCCCCATCTGTCTCCCCCTCGACTCCCCCACCTTTTTCTCCCAACTCCAGTCCCGTCCCGACCCCCCCTGGGAAACTGAAGGGAGCAACAATTAACTGCTGCCTGCCCGCTGAGTTAAAGAGTTCCCACGGTAGTAAGACGATGTTAGTTGCGCCCAAGTTTAAATTTCCAACGTGTGTTTCAGAGTAAATCAAAAACTGTCTGAATCAGCAAGTTAGACACAAAATGCTGGAGTAACTCATGACAATTCAACCCAAGCAGCATCTCTGGAGAAAAGGAATAGATTCCATTTTTGGTCGGGACCCTTCTTTGGGATGATTGTAGGGGGGAAATGGAAGCAAGAAAAGACTGGGACAAATCAGGGCCAAAAACAGATGACCTCAGCAGGGTATTTTGAAGAGGGGTCCCGACCCGAAATGTCGCCGAACCCTTTCCTCCAGAGATGCTGCCTGACCCACTGAGTTACTCCAGCACTTTGTGTCTATATTTGGTTCCCTGATAGGCCAATTGTTGGCTAGGGATAGTGTGATCCCAAGAGGGAACCAGCGTTGCAAACCTTGGACTGGTTAACCGACATTTACTGCATGGAGGGGGGGGGGGGGGGGGGGGGGGGGAGAGAGAGAGAGTGTAAGTTACCTAAAATTAAATAATTCAATGTTCATAGTGAACACGGACACAAAATGTTGGAGTAACTCAATGGGTCAGGCAACATCTCTGGAGAAAATGAACAGGTGGCGTTTGCGTCTATCTTCGGTAAAAACCAGCATCCGCAGAGTTTCTGCCTCACAGCCCCAGAGACCGGGGTTTGATCCTGACCATGGGTGCACCGGTTTCCTCTCACAGTCCAGAAATTACAGGTTTGTAAGTCAATCGGCTTCGGTAACATTGTAAAATTGTCCCTGGAGTGTATAAGAATAGGTGGTCGGTGTGGACTCGGTGGGCCGAAGGGCCTGTTCCCGCGCTATATCTCTAAAATCTGAAGTTAGGTAATGTCTAAAGGAACTGCAGATGCTGGTTAAAAATACGCACAAAAGGACACAAAATGTTGGTGTAACTCAGCAGGTAAGTCAGATCTGGGAAGAAAAACATAAAAAGCTGGAGTAAGTCAGCGTGTCAGGCAGCATCTCTGGAGAAAAAGTATAGGTGGCGATTCGAATCGGAACCCTTCTTCAGACATCCTAATCGGAATTGAGTCTGAAGATGTGTCTCATCCCGAAACACCACCTATTTTTCTCCAGAGATGCTGCTTGACTCGCTGAGTTACTTTTTGTGTCTGTCGGCGAGGACTCCGAGCTGTATCTCTCAAAGAAGTACATGTGAAAAATTTCTCACGGACCATAAAAATGCGGGACCTTTCAGTAAAGTCCCTTTTAAAGATTATAGTTATTTTCTTGAATCTCATTAACATAACTCATGAATAAGTTGATGTCCATATGCGGATGCAAATCTTTATTTTTTAAATTCAATCCCACAGAAGACAATTTTTACTCACCTTCTGTCCCCTCTGTCCAGCTTCCGGGTTCACCGTTCGCAGGAGTTCCCACGGTACACGCAAGAGTCAGTACGGATATCGCACTGGCCACTACGTGCATATAATGTTGCAATGTTCAACCACAAGTGTACAAGTCACTCTTGGAGAAATTCAAGCTTGTTTGAATTTTCTCCCGAGTCACCAAGTTACACGAGTACCTGCCATTAGCGCCATGGTGGTCCACGGTGGTCCATGAATGCCGTACGGTTATCGCAAGAGGTTCCCACGATGTTCAACTCTAGTTAACTCTTGCGTCAAGTCGCCCCGTGAAAAAGGGGTTTAAGTTTATAAAAGGATCTAGAACAATTAGGGAAATAGCCCAGGTGGAATTTATCTTGGACAAGTGTGTGGTGGTGCATTTGATAAGTCAAACCAGGGCAGGACTTGCACAGTAAATGGTAGGACCCTCGAGAGAATTGTAGAACTGAAACACCAAGGAGAATAGGAATACAATTTCCTGAAAGTGGTGACTGAGATGGTGAAGAAGGCTTTTATCATGCCTACCTTCATCAGTAAACGTATTGAGTATAGGAGTTGGAATATCAAGACTGTTGGTGCGACCACATATCGTATATTTTAGTTTAGAGATACAGCGCGGAAACAGGCCCTTCGGCCCACCAGGTCCTCGCCGACCAGCGATTTCCGCACATTGACACTACCCTACACACACTGGGAACAATTTTTACATTTACCAAGCCAATTTACCTACACACCTGTAAGTCTTTGGGGTGTTGGAGGAAACCGAAGATCTCGGAGAAAATCCACGCAGGTCATGGAGAACGTACAAACTCCGTACAGATGGCACCCGTAATCGGGATCGAATCCGGGTCTCCGGCGTTGCATTCACTGTAAGGCAGCAACTCTACCACTTGTATAATTCTGGCCACCCTATAGAAAATAAGTCATTAAGCTGAAAAGTGCAGACAATATTCAGCAGGATGTTGCTGGGACTCGATGGCTTGAGTTGTAAGGAGAGGTAGGATAGGCTGGGACTTCTGCACCTGGAGTATAGTAGGCTGAGGGGTGATCTTATAGAGGCATATAAAATCACATAAGGCTTAGATAGCGTGAATGTTCACTGTCTTTTTTGTCCCATTGTAAATGTGTCTGGAAATAGAGGGAATAGGTTTAAGGTAAGTGGGAAAATATTTAGGTAGATACAAAATGCTAGAGTAACTCAGCGGGAGGCAGCATCTATGGAGAGAAGGAATGGGTGACGTTTCGGGTCGAGATCCTTTTTCAGACTTACAGTGCCCTCCATAATGTTTGGGACAAAAACCCATCATTTATTTATTTGTCTCTGTACTCCACAATTTCAGATTTGTAATAGAAAAAAAAATCACATGTGGTTAAAGTGCACATTGTCAGATTTTATTAAAGGTCATTTTTATACATTTTGGTTTCACCACTGAGTCCTCGCTGACCAGCGATCACCCATACACTAGTTCTATGTTGTCCCACTTTTGCGTCCTACACACTAGGGGTCATTTACAGATGCCAATTAACCTACAAACCTGCGCGTCTTTGGTATGTCGAAAGAAACCAAAGCACCCAGAGAAAACCCACGCGGTCACGGGGAACACACAAACTCCATACAGATAGCACCCGAGGTCAGAATCGATCCTTGTTCTTGGCGCTGTGAACCAGCAGCACTACTGCTTCGCTACCATGCCGCCCTAAGCTTCAAAGAGACCCGAGCGATAATTTCTTCAAGCAGAGAGCTGCCAAAGGAAGTTACAGAGGTGGGTATAATGGCAAAGTATAAAATACATTTATACAGATTCATGGACAGGAAAGGTTGAGTGATCTATGGCCAAATGCATGCAAATAGGGCTAGCTCAGCTATAAAACCTGGTCAGCACAGTGAGCTGGGCTGAAGGGCCTGTTTCCATGCAGTATGACTTGTTAGTTTCTTTGGCCATCCTTCCCAAAACTGAATTGGTAAGATTAGTTATTTCACATTTGGTAATGATGCCTGTGATGCTGCTTTTGTGGTTGATTAGCTTCATTGATTAATCTAGTTGAAAGTCTCAGCTTATTTTGAAAGCTGAGACATGAAGAGGGAGAGCAGACGAGGTGGGGGACAGAGAGGGAGCGGGAGGGAGTCAGAGAGGGAGCGGGGCAGAGAGGGAGGCGGGTAGAGTTTGAGGGGTGGGGGGGGCGCGGCGTTGCAGGGGAGGGCTGGTTCCCAAACGCAATACTCCCTCACCCCAGCTCCAGCTCCGAGCCCCAGCTCCGGGGCAGTGCGAGCGGCCGGGCAGCGCAAGTGGCCAGGCGATGTCACTCGCAGCGCGTGAACACAGCATGCAGACCCATTGTGCCGTCATCAGCCAAAGTCAACCGGTTTTATTTTCAAAGTTATTTCAGATTTTTGAACATTTTGATTAATAACTCTAGAAATAATGCATGGATTTTTCAGATAAGGCAATTTTTGACCAGAGCATAAATCCCCTTCGGTGTAAAGAATTCACCGTTAGCGCGTCATTTGTTCGAGGAGATGTGAATCACACGCAAACAACACACAAACACACAAATAAATACACATCCAAGATCAGACTTTTAATAGTTACTAGACCAAGTGGGACTCGTTGGGTCCCTATCACAAGAGAGGCCTGGTCCCCCAGTGCAACCCGCTCCCCAACGTAAGATTCGACCATTCACCCATAGACCCCACAGGACGCCTGGTCCCCCAAAGCTAACCACTCCCCAACGTAAGATTCCACTACTCGCCCATAGCCCCCAACTGTGCATGTCGGCTCATTTTTAACACAATATTCGACCACTCACACATAGCCTTTTGCTGCAGGGAGAGACTGGACATACTTGGATTGTTTCTCTGGAGCAGCGGAGGTTACAGAGAGACCTGATAGAAATTTATAAAATTATGTGGCGTAGATAGGATACACAGTCAGACATTTATTCCCAGGCTGACATGCCATAGACCATAGGGCAAAGCTTTAAGGTGAGAGGGGCAAAGTTTAAGAAAATTAAACCAAATGGGACCCGTTTGCGGGGGGGGGGGGGGCGGCCTGTGTTGTCACACATACACTAACCACCCCCCCCCACACATACACACACACTTACTACCCCTTGCTCACACACACACACTAACCACCCCCCTTGATATGATATTAATATTATTGGCTCCTTTTACCCCATCCTTGCCCTATCCACTGACGCATAGCCCCCAACTAGCAGGCGTGTCTAGAGAGGGAGGGGAGAGTAAAGAATGAGGACAGAGAGAGAGGGGGCAGAGACAGAGAGAGAGGGGACAGAGAAAGGGAGAGAGGGAGGGTAGGAGAGAGGGGGAAGAGAAGGGGGGAAAGGGAGGGGAGAGGGGGGAAAGGGGGGGAGAGAGAGGTGGGAGAGAAAGGGGTGGGAGAAAGGTGTGGGAGAGGTGGGGAGAGAGAGAGGGGGAGGCCCTGATCGAGCCGAGGGGGAGAGAGGGGAGGAGAGAGAGAGGGGGGTGAGAAGGGGGAGGGGGAGAGATCCGAGCCAAGGCGGGCGAGCGAGTGTCGACCAAACGAGCACAGGTTGGGCCAAAGCAGTCTTCAGCAATGATCTTTGGTGGACGAGCGAGTGTCGACTTGGGTCCACGCAGTGAGCGAGTGTTGGTTGGGTCCACGCAGTCTTCAGCGATGGTCTTTAGTCTTCTGTCGAAACGGCGACATTTGAACAACGGGGGAAGGAGGGTGGGTAGGGAGGTGACGTCAGTTGTAGCTCGAGCACACAGCAGGCAGAGCCATTGTCACTTCATCAGCAAAAAAAAGGCATTGTGAATTCAAAATTGGATCGGATTTGTGAACATTTTTATTAATATCTCAAGAAATAAAGTACAACATTTTCATGTAAGCTGATTTTTGACTCAAGGGGGTAAATATCGAAAGAATATGTAAACATTTTCCCCTTTGCGTGTTGTTTTTTCGAGTAAATGTGATCACACAGAAACAAATATATAAGTACACACACGCACATCCAAGATCAGAGTTTTATAGTTATATAAGGAAAGGATATGATATGATATGATGCTGATGTTAACCTGAGACTCCAAAAGCTTTTGTGTGGATCCCTGTCCTTTGAGTGTATCCGTGTTACCTCATGGAGTTCGAGTGTTCATGTTTAGTTGAGGTCCGGCTGTGTTGCTGCATCATGAAGGCAGAGGGAGAGGAGAAAATAAAAACGGAGGCTGGCAGGCAGAGTGTGAAAGCCAGTGTGTCAGAGAGAAAAAGTGTGGAGAGGAAAGAGGCCTGAGGTAAGACAATGGTTGGGTTGGATCTAGATTTCACTTCAATTTTGTACCCAAGTAGCTCTCTACCACATGGCTGTGGTCTCAATTTGCAGGAAACCCACCAGCTACGAGTGCGGAGGATATTTTGTGCCCCAGCAGTTATCCTTCCTTTGGAATAAGGAGAATGGTAGATTGATGGTAAAAGCACCAGCCCCGGTTATCTTACAGACATGTAGAATGCTGTTCCAACTTATTGACAATCTGTTGGTGAATATGTTGATTAATGATTTGATGCCCCAATGTACAAGAACGTGCAAATTGGAACAGGAGTAGGCCACCATTCTGTCCTGCCATTCAATAAGACCAGGGCTGTTCTATGTTGTTCCCAATAACCCTCAATTTCTCGACCTTTTGAATATTTATCTATCTCCCATTCCTTGAAAATAAAGGAAGCTAGTCACCCTTGCCAGTTCCCAGGCACGTTCCTATTGAATGCCGAGGTGATTCACTGTTTGCCTGGGATAAAAAAATGTTGGTCTCCTGCTTCCGGCATTTTGAACTGGAGCCCAGGAGACACAGCTGTTCGCCCTTGCAGCATTTTGAACGGATCCAGTTACACAGAAGTGGAGCATTGTGGTTGATCTGCACGCCCAAGGCAGCTGGTTCAGTTTCAGAAAGCTGCTATTATCCATTGTAGCCTCCCAGAGGCGTTGGTCCCATTAAGCAAATGCTGACTAGCAAGAACAAACCAGCTCTTTCCATTCCACCAACATCTCCCCACGACACTATCATTTTTATCCTTTCAATTACTTTTTCCTTTAGTGTGGTACAGGACTGTCATATGTTGATAGAATGGAGTGACTGGGCTTGTATACTCTGGAATTTAGAATGATGAGAGGTGATCTTATTGAAACATATCAGATTATTAAGGGTTTGAACATGCTAGAGGCAGGAAACATGTTCCCGATGTTGGGGGAGTCCAGAACCAGGGGCCACAGTTTAAGAATAAGGGGTCAGCCATTATTCCTTATAGATAAGGAAAAAGCTTTTCTGTGGAATTCTCTGCCTCAGAAGGCAGTGGAGGCCAATTCTCTGGATGCTTTCCAGAGAGAGTTAGATAGAGCTCTTAAAGATAGTGGAGTCAGGGGATATGGCGAGAACACCTGGACCATTTCCGACACTTCCCACCATTTCTTGACCTCACTATTTTCATCGCAGGTGATAGACTTCTGACCGACATCCACTATAAACCCACTGCCTCCCATGGCTATCTAGACTACATTTCTTCCCACCCTGCTTCCTGTAAGGACTCCATCCCCTACTCCCAATTCCTCCGTCTACGCCGCATCTGCTCCCAGGATGAGGTGTTCCACACCAGGGCATTGGAAATGTCCTCATTCTTCAAGGAACGGGGGTTCCCCTCCCCTACTATAGATGAGGCTCTTACCAGGGTATCTTCAATACCCCGTAACATTGCTCTCTCTCCCCATTCCCCCACTCGTAACATGGGCAGAGTCCCCCTAGTCCTCACCTTCCACCTTACTAGCCGTCACATACAACAAATAGTCCTCCGTCATTTTTGCCACCTCCAACGTGACCCCACCACTCGCCACATCTTCCCATCTCCCCCCCCCCCCACCCCCCTGTCTGCTTTCCGCATAGACTGCTCCCTCCGTAACTCCCTGGTCAATTCTTCCCTTCCCACCCGCACCACCCCCTCCCCGGGCACTTTCCCTTGCAACCGCAAGAGATGCTACACTTGTCGCTTTACCTCCCCCCTCGACTCCATTCAAGGACCCAAGCATTCGTTCCAGGTGCGACAGAGGTTCACCTGCACCTCCTCCAACCTCATCTATTGCATCCGCTGCTGTAGATGTCAGCTGATCTACATCCGTGAGACCAAGTGTAGGCTTGGCGATCGTTTCGCCGAACACCTCCGCTTGGTCCGCATTAACCAACCTGATTTCCCTGTGGCTCAGCACTTCAACTCCCCCTCCCATTCTGAATCCGACCTTTCTGTCCTGGGCCTCCTCCATGGCCAGAGTGAGCACCACCGGAAATTGGAGGAGCAGTACCTCACATTCTGCTTGGGCAGTTTGCACCCTAGTGGCATAAACATTGACCTCCAATTTCCGGTAGCCCTTGCTGCCTCCTCCCCTTCTCAGCTCTCCCTCAGCCCTCTGGCTCCTCCTCTTCCTTTCTCCTTTCTTCTCCCCCCCCTACATCAGTCTGAAGAAGGGTTTTGGCTGGAAACGTTGCCTACTTCCTTCGCTCCATAGATGCTGCCTCACCCGCTGAGTTTCTCCAGCACTTTTGTCTATCTCTGGAGGAAAGGTAATATTTCAGGGCGGAGCCGTTTTTCAGACTGAAAGTAGGGATCGAGGGGCAGGTGAAGAGCTGGAGGTGAGAAAAGGCTGGGTCCAATCAAGGCTGGCTATAAATGACCTCAGGCCTGGTTAGGCACATTGTTGGCTAGGGAAGGTGTAATCTCAACAATGGCACTGGATCCAATCAAGGCTGGCTATAACTGACCTCAGGAAGGGGACAAGAGGGGAGGGGAATGTAGTTAGAAGTTACTTAAAATTAGATAATTCAATGTTAATACTGCTGGGTTGTAAGCTACCCAGGCAAAATATGAGGGGATATGGAGTTGAAATGGTTGGCAACCAGGAGATCCCATAGGCCTCGGTGGACTGAGCATAAGTGCTCAGCAAAACAGTTGGCGTGTCTAGCTTTGGTCTCGCCGATGTACAGCAGGCCACATCGGGAACACCGGATGTAGTAGATGAGGTTAGAGGAGGTACAAGTGAGTCTCTGTCTCACCTGAAAGGACTGTCATCGTCCCTGAATAGAGTTGAGGGAGGAGGTATAAGGACAGGTGTTGCATCTCCTGTGGTTGCAGGGAAGGTAACTGGGGAGTTGGTGGCTTGGGTGGGAACGGATGAGTGAATCAAGGAGTTGCGAAGGGAACAGTCTCTGGGGAAGGCAGAAAAGGGTGGACACAACTAAACTAAACATTTTATACCAGTTTAAAGAATTACATTTATTTTTCAAATAGCCTAATTCCCCAACAAAATGATGTTGACTATCTTTGATTAATCTCTTCCATTCCTGGTGTAGATTTATCCTGGCCCTCTGAATTTTTTTTCCAATGACTTCCCAACCACTGGCATTAGATTTACAGAACTGCAATTACCTGGCTTATCCCTACTGGTCTTTTTGAATAAGATACCGGGTTTATTGAGCTCCATCCATTTGAAATGGTACTTGCGGCCAGCAAAGATTTAAAAATCTCTGCCAGGATCCAAACAATCTCTTTTCTTACTTCCCAGGGCAGCCTGGGACACACCTCATCGGGCCCTCGGGATTTAACCATCTTTAAACCTACTAGGACATCTAATGGAGAAACAAGGAACTGCAGATGTTGGAATTTTGTAACTAACAGCAACTGCAGCTGGAAAATCATCAACTCAATGAAAGACTGAGTTAATGGTCTGCCTGAAACTTGTTGGTATTCCAGTGTAATAGGATGTCCTTATTTGAATGGTGCCAACTGACATATGCAGGGTGCTGGAGAACATCCCGAGGGACTGAAGATTGGCACATTGACTACAAAGGCTGTCTGAAGAAAAACTGCTCTAGGGTACTTTTCCCATGGGATACTGTCTGGGCTTTGTGTAACACCTCAGAGATGCATGGCTTAAGAAGGACCCATTTGTGGCGCTGACGCATTACAATGGAATATTTGAATTACTTGCTTATGACAATTGATAATATTCTGATTGCATTTACTATGTGTACCATGAACAAAGTATATTTTTGAAAAGAACAAAAATATTCCTGAGCGGACTTGGTCAAATACCTCGTGACCAGAACTTTCAAATAAGGACCTAGAACTTGCTCGGGTTGGTGGATAGAAAGGCCCACCTTGTAAGATCTTCCACCTACAATCCCAGCACCACCATTGTGGTACTGATTAAATGACTAGACCTCGAAAGGGGGCAAGAGGGGAGGGGAATGTAGTTAGAAGTTACTTAAAATTAGAGAATTCAACATTCATACTGCTGGGTTGTAAGCTACCCACGTGAAATATGAGGGGATGTGGAGTTGAAATTGTTGGCAATCAGGAGATCCCATACACCTCAGTGGACCGAGCGTAAGTGTTCAGCAAAACAGTTGGTGAGTATACGTTTGGTCTCGCCGATTTACAGCAGGCCACATCGGGAACACCAGATGCAATAGATGAGGTTAGAGGAGGTACAAGTCTTTGAGATAGCTGCCATGGAGATGAGACCGTGATCTATCTTCTGAAATGTCCTTTTGCCAATAATTTCTAGAAAGAGATGCAATTTTTGTTAACGAGGTTCATCCTGAGCAACTGCATGACAGGGTACTCTGTACTGTTTGCTATTCACGGGGGGGCTGACACAAATATTGGCTACTGCTGTAAGATATTAGCCTGAAAGGTTATCCAGCACATGGAGCTGTCTGCAAACAAATCTTGTAGACTGCAGACTGATGACACATTTCAAAGCACAGGACTGCTGAGATATGTGCCACTGCAAAGACTGCAAAGGAAGGGCCAAGGATTATGGACCTCCTATCAATACACATTGAGAGGCTGAAACCTATGTTAAAATCCCAAATATCATGAGAAAACGAGCACATATCACACTAATATCATTCTATTTGGTTGCACAATTTACGTTTTCCATTGTGCACGGTAAAATATGAATGCATTATATATTTGCAAATGTTGCAAATAAAAATAGTTTTGGAAAAGTAATTCTGGGTAATCAACTGATGACAGTTAAACTAGATTTGGTACAACATACCTTGCATCTCCTGCTACTACTTAACTACTTAACTTAATTGCACCAAATAATACTTTGAAGGACAGCTGAGAAGGAGAAAAGTAGTGAATTAGAAAACACTCTTCCTATCTATTTCAAAACAACCCAGAGCGCAAATGAAGTACTGTTGAATTGTAGGTAATGGCTTCTAGGAAACGTATTCATTTGGGGTGGTGCTGACTACGAGTGCTGTCTGTACGGAGTTTGTACGTTCTCCCTGTGACCACGTGGGGTTTCCCCGGGTGCTCCGCTTCCTTCCCACATTCCAAAGACCAGCAGGTTTGTAGGTTAATTGGCTTCTGCAAATTGTCCCTAGTGTGTAGGATAGAACTAGTGTACGGGCAATTGCTAGTTGGCGCGGACACGAAGGGTGGAATGGCCTGTTTCCATGCAGTATCTCCAAAATGCAGTAGAAAGCTGTAGATGACATGTGTATGTACCTTTAATATAGTGACCTCACCACTACTAACCACTCCCCATATCAGAAGTATAATTGCAACCTCCCCACCCATTGATCTCTCTCTAGCTCCTGTGACAGACCACGTACAGCTAGGGCAGCAACGTTTGTGTATTATCAATAAATAGTAGTAAAGACACAGTGTGTTTATGACTCCTCTTTACATGGTGTCACAATCGTGCCCCTGTGCCTCCTGTTTGTCGGGTTTTATTTACTTTAACCCAGTTCCCTATCCCTTGTTCTATCTCCCCTGCCATGGCTACCTCTTGCCGCAAGCCCGATGTGCTTGTCTTCGACTCGGACATTGCCCATCGGTGGGGTGTCTTTAGACGTGATTTCCAGCACTACGTGACGATCGCCCATCCTGCTGCCACCGCTGAAACGCGGGCTTCTCTGCTCCTCAACCTGGCTGGTCCCAATGCCCTGGAACGATCCGAGTCGTTTGTATATGGTGCAGGTGAAGATGCTCGAGACCCGGTATGTCTTATGGCTAAGTTTACCGTGATGTGTGACATCCCCACCAACTGCATTTTAGAGCGTTTTAAAATGTTCAGCCGGCGTCAGATCCCTGGAGAGTCAATCGACAACTATATCGCCGCGTTGCGACACATGGCCAGGCGTTGTCGCCTGGACGCTCTGACCCGCGATCAAGTGACCCGGGACATCCTAGTATATGGCCTTCTCGATGTGAAGCTAAGGGCTGAACTTCTGCGGAAGCCCGACCTGTCTCTGGACGAGGCTCTGCACGCCTCCTGCATGGCTGAGGCTGTCGCCTCGGCACTGTCGCCTGCTGATCATGACATTAACTTTGCCAGTGTTGCTGGCAGCCGGCAGAACGCTGGCCCACCACGGCAACAGGGTACCCCTGCACCCGGGGCGGCAGCCCACGACGTTGCCCCAACTGCAATTTTGCCTCCCATCAGTTTAATGTGGGCAAAACATGTAATTTTTGCAGGAAGTTAAACCATTTCTCTGCAGCTTGCCGCTCCCGTGGGAAGCCAGTCCCCGCTCCACGGAGAATGTTAAACAACCTTGCTCAAGCTGATAGCGAGCCTGGTTCCCAGTACCAGCCTGACGAACTCCCTTTATCTGATACCAGTTCATCCCAGGGGGAGACCAGCATTTTTTCACTCTTGGATGCACATGCCTTGATAACGGACCCTTTGGTTCGGGTAACTGTCAATGGTTCGACCTTCTCCGCAAAGCTCGACACGGGGGCTGTAACCAATGTAATGTCAACAAGCCTTTTCAAAAAGATAAGAGCTGATGAAATAGTGACTGTTGACAACACCCACCTGCATGCCTACAGGGGAGGCGTGCTCATTCCTGTGGGAAAGGCAACCCTGCACTGCAAGGTCCTGAAGGCCTCTCGGCCCCTCACTTTCTACCTGCTAGAGTCTGACAACATTACCTTGCTGGGTGCCCAGGCGTGCCAAGACCTCGGTTTGGTCTCCTTTCACCATGATATCCACCAGGTGCGGACCCTCATGGACCCCCTGCGCGAATACCCTGACCGTTTCGACGATAAGCTGGGCAAGCTGCCCAGCTGCTACAAGATTGCTGTCGACCCCAGCGTTGAACCGGTGATCCGCCCGCCGCACCGCATCTCCTTCGCCATGAAGGACAAGGTGGAGTCTACGCTGCTCAACATGGTCACCATGGGCATCCTGAAAGAGGTGAGCAATCCCACCTGGTGGGTCTCCACCATGGTTGTTGCCGCGAAAAAGGACAAGAGCGAAATTCGCATTTGCATCAACCCCAAGGACCTGAACCTGGCCATCAAACGCCCACACTACCCAATGCGAACAGTGGAGGACGTCGCTGCACAGGTCCGGCCAATGTTTTTTCGGTCCTCGATGCCAAGAGCTCTTTCTGGCAGATACTGCTGGACGAGCAATCCACCTACCTGACGACCTTCAGCACGCCCTTCGGAAGGTTCCGATTCCTCCGCATGCCATTCGGGATTAACTCTGCCAGCGAGGTATTCCAGCGAATCATGGAGCAGCTGTTTGCCGGTCTGCCGTGTGCTATCATCGTTGATGACACTCTGGTCTATGGTAAGGACGTGGTTGAGCACGAGCTCCACCTCCATCAAGTCCTAGACCGGGCCCGTGAAATCAACCTCAAGCTCAATCCAAAGAAGTGCCGTTTCCACGTCCCGGAGGTCACCTACGTATGCCACGTTTTCACTGCCTCGGGGCTGAAGCCTGACCCACAAAAAATGGCTGCTGTCTCCGGGATGTCCTCATCCACTGATGTGCCCAGCCTGCAGCGTTTCCTGGGCATGGTCAATTACCTGGGGAAATTCATCCCCAACCGCAGCGAGCTGAGTGCGCCCCTGAGGGAGCTAATCAAGAAGGACACTGCCTGGGCCTGGTTCCCGCATCACCAACAAGCTTTCGACGTCCTGAAGTCTAGACTAGTCAGTACCCCCACTCTCAAATTCTTCGATCTACAGCGTCCCATCGTTCTCACCTGCGACGCTTCAAAATTCGGTCTTGGTGCCGCCTGCCTGCAGCTCCACGATGGCCTGCAGCTGCCCGTTTCCTATGCATCCCGCACCAAGACCCCGGCCGAGCAGCGCTACGCTCAGATTGAGAAGGAGCTGCTTGCCGTGGTATTTGCTTGCTCTAAGTTCAAGGACTACATTCTGGGCAACAACTTCACGTTCGAGACCGACCACCTGCCGTTGGTCACCATCCTAAACAAGCCAATCCATGTTGCCTCTTCCCGGCTGCAGCGCATGATGCTGCAGCTCCAGCGCTTCACTTTTAAAATTGTGTATCGCAAGGGCAAGGACATTTTCGTGGCCGACATTCTGTCCCGCGCGCCACTATCGTCCACTGATCGCCACCCATATGAATCGTCTGACCTGATGGTGCTTAACGTTAACATTGTGCCTTCACAGCAAATGCAGTCCCTGGTCAAGCACACTGCCAAGGATCCTGCCCTGCAGCAGCTTGCCGACGTCATCCGGCAGGGCTGGCCTGACCGACGTTCATCCTTGCCGGCCGGTGCCGTGCCCTACTTCCTGGTCCGTGACGAGCTTGTCCTGCACGACGGTGTGGTGGTGAAAGGACACAAGGTGGTTGTGCCCGCTGCGCTGCGGGACCACTATTTTCAAACCGCCCACCGCGGTCATCCTGGGGCCGAGGCCACTCTGTCCCACGCCCAGAGTCAGTTCTACTGGCCCGGCATGGCTCAAGACATCCGGTAGAGGGCCTCTGCCTGCGCTACCTGCAATAGCTTCGCTCCCCATCATCAACGCCAGCCGCTTCTGCAACAGCCTGCCCCTGAACTGCCCTGGATGGCTGTCGCCACTGACATTTTCGAGTGGCATGGCAAGCACTTCCTGGTCCTCGTTGACTCTTATTCCAGCTGGTTCGAGGTCGACCAGCTGCACTCCCTCACCTCTTTGGCCGTCATCGGGAAGCTGCGCCACAACTTCACCACTTTCAGCTTACCGGCGAGCCTCCAATCTGACAACGGCAGCCAGTTCACCAGTGCCGAGTTTCGGGGTTTCGCTGCCAGTTGGAACTTCCGACACTACACCAGCAGTCCAGAGTACCCACAAAGCAACGGCCTGGCGGAGCGCGCTGTCCGCAGTGCTAAGGACTTGCTGGAGCATTGCAGACTGTCCAAATCCGACTTTTACCGGGCCCTCTTCAATCTTCGAAACAACTCCCGTGACCCTGCCTTGGGCTCGCCAGCACAGCGGCTGATGGCTCGCACCACGAGACCTCCACTCCCTGTGACACAGCAGTCCCTCGTGCCCTCTGTTCTCCAGCCTGCTGCTGTCCAGGAGCGCATTGCCCTCAAGCACACAGTGCAAAAGCGCTCCCACGACCAGTCCTGCCGTCCCCTACCGTGTCTTTTTTTCTCCGGCCAAGTCGTCCGGATGCAGTCCCCCTCCGGTCACTCCAAGCTTGCCACCGTCATCGGTGATGCTGGTTCGCCGCGTTCTTACCTGGTCGACCACGACGGTACCATCTACCGCCGGTCCCGCCAACATCTGCGGCTTGTCAACGAGCCCCCACCACCGCCTGCCGACCCTTTCTCCCCTCCGTTGTCCGCCACACTGCCTGCCGCCCCACGCATGCCTCGGTCCCTGCCATCTCAGCTCTTCCAGCCCCGCTCTCTGCCTGGCAGCCCTCGTTCCCCTGCCCGTCCACCCGCTGCTGCGCCTGCATCCCCTCCTCTGCCTCCGCCTACGCTTTCTCCCCCAGGATCCCCAGTTCGGTCACCCACTCCCGCTCCGGCTCCTGCTCTTCCTGCAGAGGGGGGAGATGGCGAGCTGCGTACCCGGTCCGGCCGGCTGGTTAAGCCGCCTGTCCGCTATGGTGAATTTGCTTAGCTGTTTGCTCATCTGTTTGTTTAACTGTTTGCTTACCTGCTCGTAGCGCATGAGACGTGGTCGCCCCGTCACTACTGTATTGCTTTGTTCCCAAGGGGAAGGATGTAGATGACATGTGCATGTACCTTTAATATAGTGACCTTACCACTACTAACCACTCCCCATATCAGAAGTATAATTGCAACCTCCCCACCCATTGATCTCTCTCCAGCTCCTGTGACAGACCACGTACAGCTAGGGCAGCAACGTTTGTGTATTATCAATAAATAGTAGTAAAGACACAATGTGTTTATGACTCCTCTTTACAAAAGCATTTTATCGTAATCCATCACAGGATGGTCTGGGGACATCTCCATCCAAGACTGCAAGAATGGAGGACGCAGCTCAGACCATCATGCAAATCTATCGCCCTTCCATTGACAATCTACACTTCATGCTGCCTCGGCAAGGTCACTAACATAATCAAGGACACGCCCTCTTCCCCCCTCCCATCAGGGAAGTGTGAAAACGCATACCTCCAGGTTCAGGGACAGTTTTTTCCCAGCTGCATTCCCAGTTGTTATCAGACAACTGAACCATCCTATCACCAACTAGAGAGCAGTCCTGACCTACCATCTATCTCATTGGAGACCCTCAAACTATCTTTAATCGTACTTTACTGGACACTATCTTGCACCAAACGTTAGTTCCTTTATCCTGTATCTATCTGTACACTGAGGACAATTTGATTGTAATCTTGTAGTCTTTTGCCTGACTGGATAGCACACAACATAAAAGCTTTTCACTATCTCAATGCACATGACAATAAACTATTCTAAATTAAACTAAACCATTTAAAAAACACAGCAGTCAATTTAGCAAAACAATGGGTCTATCCCACTTAGGCGATTTTTCAGCGGACTGCCAGTGACTGTCAAGTTGCCGGCAGTCGTCTGAAAAACCAGCAACTAGAACGGCGACTGCCAGAGTGGAACACACACACATACAAACACATCGCTTTCTTCACCAGCCCGTTATGCAGGTGGGGGACAGGGCAAGCGGTGGGTGCGCTGTCTAAAAAATTCACACAGTGCAAAGGCAAGGTGAAACAGACACACACCGTGATGACCAAGAAGGTTGGCACTGTAAAAAGACAGCTAAAGCACAGTAAGCCCTTTAAAAGAGGGGGGGGGAGAAGGGGGGGAAGGGGGGAGAAAGTGGAGACAACTTTTAAGAAGCCAGAGATACATGGCTGTGAATCTCGGCGGACATTAACATTAACATTATCAGTCGGTTATCCTTGGTTCTAAGAACTACTGCTTATCTTTTTTTTCCCAATGAACCAATGAAATTCACCAGTCAGCACTGGCTACAACCTTCGAGAACCTCCGAGAACCTTCGACCTCCTGGCGACCCATTAACACCTCCTGGCGACCCACCTACGGCTCGAGAATTCTCGCTACTCTCCACAGCGGCTTCATTCTAGTCGCCGCTAATTTTTCAACATGTTGAAAAATTCACGGCGACCATAATGAGGCCGCTACTAGTTCCCAGAATGTGGAAACCACTCACGACCATGAAGGTGACACCCCGACAACCACCCGCGAACATGTGGTGACCATATGGCGATGCATAGCCTCCTGTAGTCGCCTAAAAAGTCACTTAAGTAGGACAGGCCCATAAAAAAGTGACAAAAGAGAGAGAGAGAGAAAAAGGGAGAGAATCCTTGCTCATCTTTATTCTTAAAAGGTTATCGAGGCAATGTTCATCTGTAATTAGATATGTTGAATCTTGTTTGCAATATTTTCAACAGATAAAATCAACATAACCATTTTATAAATTCGATATTTTCAGGATGCATAGGTTAGACAGTGTGGGACAGTTAGAGATTAAGTATTAAAAGTAAACATGCTTAAATTAATAAATCAGTTTATTTCATTGTATTCATTGTTAGTAATATTAACAGTTGAAATAAAAAAATGTGATAGTTGGAGTACAAACAAAGTGAATTCAACGACATACATATTTTGCCCACCCATGAAAATTAGATGAACTCATAGAATTATAGAGGTGTACAGTATGGAAACAGGCCCTTCAGCCCAAGCTGACCAAGTTGACATTGGGCTAGTCCAATTTTCCTGCACTTTGTCCATAGTCCTCTAACCCATTCCTATTCATATATCTGTCCAAATGTCTTTTTAAAGTCATGACTACATCCGTTCCTATAGCTTTCTCCGGTAGTTCCATTCCAGATATGGCTTACCCCGAGGTCCCTTTAAAACCTCTCCCCTCTCACATTGAGCTTATGCCCTCTAGTTTTAGAACTGTTACTCTGGGAAAAAATATGTGAATGTTCCCTTTATCCATGCTCCCCATGATCTTGTACACCTCAAAAAGATCACTCCTCTGCCTCTTGCACTTAGTTTAGTTTAGAGATAATAGGCGGAAATAGGCCCTTCAGCCCACAGAGTCCGCGCGGACCAGCGATCCCCGCACATTAACACTATCCTACATACACTATGGACAATTTATATTTATAGAAAGCCAATTAACCTACAAACCTGTACATCTTTCTTGTGTGGGTGAAAACCGAAGATCTCAATGAAGACGCATGCGATCACTGGGAGAACGTACAAACTCTGTACAGCCAACATCAACAGTCAGGATCGGACCCGAGTCTCTGGAGCTGAAAGCACTGTAACGCAGTAATTCTACCGTTGTGCCAAAGATAAAAGTCCCAACCTATCCATATAACAATTAAAGCACGGAAACAGGCCATCTCGACCCTTCTAGTCCGTGCCGTCCGTATCCAACCTCTCCCAAAAACTTAAGCCTACAAGCCCAGGGAACACCCTTCTGAATCTCTTCTGCATCCTTTCCATCTTAATGCCATCCTTCTGATTCTTGGGCAAGCAGAACTGCACGCAATGTGGTGTCTGTCCAAATGTCTTTTAAAAGTAATAACTACATCTGATTTTACTTCGGAGTCACGTGAGTGACTTCGTGAAGAACCCCGCTTACGACGCATGCGTGTCATATATCGCTACACGCATTGTGCGAGTCAGACATGGGAGAGGAACGTCTCCCTAGAGGTAAATGCAAAGAAGCAGGTAAGAGACTGCAAAATTTTTGCCACTTACCTTGCAGGTAGGAAACTGCAGGATGAAGAAGCTGCGGGAAAGCTGGAGGGGAGAACCGCGGAGACAGCGGGCAGCCAGCAACATCACCAGCAGCCGACGGCACGCGAATCCTCCGGAGAGGAAACAGCTGTGCCCGACGTCGCTCCCCGCACCGGCAAGATTCACTGCTGCCGGGCGGGAAGCGAAGCAACACGTCCCGGGTTTCCAGACTCAGGCGAGTCTGGGTTGGATGCAGTCGCTAGCGGCATCGGAGCCGATTGAAGCGGCTGGAGGACCGGGGCGAGCGACCAGTACCGTGAGTACGGGGTTGGTCAGAGGGGTTGAAGCCCTACGAGCAGCCGCGGGTGGCCTATGCTTGGGGCATTTTCTGCAGGTTTTTACCGCTGCAGACGACCACGAGGGACCAGTGCTGTAAGCACCAGTGTCGGTCCCAGCGGCTAGAACGAGCAGCTGGGAGCGGCCAGTGCTGGGGGCATTGGTGCTCGTTTTAACGGCTGCAGAAGACCGCGAGGGACCAGTGCTGTAAGCACCAGTGTCGGTCCCAGCGGCTAGAACGAGCAGCCGGGAGCGGCCAGTGCTGGGGGCATTGGTGCTGGGTTTAACGGATGCAGAAGACCGCGAGGGACCAGTGCTGTAAGCACCAGTGTCGGTCCCAGCGGCTAGAACGAGCAGCCGGGAGCGGCCAGTGCTGGGGGCATTGGTGCTGGGTTTAACGGATGCAGAAGACCGCGAGGGACCAGTGCTGTAAGCACCAGTGTCGGTCCCAGCGGCGAGAGCTAGCAGCCAGGAGCGGCCAGTGTGCTGAGGGCATTGGTGCCGGTTTGACCGGCTGCAGAACAACCACGAGGGACCAGTGTGTGAGCACCAGGGGCGGTTCCAGTGGTTGGAATTAACAGGTTTGTTGCACTGCATTCTGAATTTCTAGGAATGGACAGAGTAACGCGAAGGAGGCTGCGGAGAAGGTGCAGGAAGTAAGTCAGGAGTCTCGGATGGAGAGCTGTGCCTGACTTATTCCCGCGCTGGCAAAATCAACTTCTTGGCCGGGCGGGAAGGCAAAGAGAAAACTACATTACTGTGAAAGTGATGGGGATTTGGAGCAGTCACTGGATAAAACCTACCAGTACCGGAGCAGGGAGCTCGAAAGCCGGTACGAGTGGCTGCAGGATGATCAGCCGCCAGCAGGTGCCCGTGAGTACTGGGACCGCAAGGAGCGGCATAGTTATATCGGGCGGCCAAAAGCGACCAGTGCCCGTAGGCATGGGGATCGGCTGCGGGAAATACCGCGTGCGACTAGTGCCCGAGAGCACCAAGGTCGGCAGGAGCGGTCCGATATATGAAAGCACCCACGATCGACTAGTGCCCGAGAGCACGGAAGTCGGTTGGAGCGGTTGCTGGAGGAAATTCTCCACAGTGGCAGGCTCCGGGATATGGAGGATAGCCACAGTGGGCAAAAAATATAAGTCCCACAGCAGTTTCCCATAAGGGCTGCATGAAATATCAGACGCCTCTGAGGAGGGTATTGAAGGTCTGACTGGGTCAGAATCTGAGAGGTGATGGAGCCACCTTCCCCTATTGAAGGGGAGAAAAACAAGTTGCTGGACATGGTGGGCCAGTACTTTCCAACAAGTACAAACTGGGAAGGATCTCGAGGCCAGGATGGCTGCCAGTGTTAATAAAGACATCACTGCGAAAGTAATGTGGAGAAACAGCCTCCGGATAATACTTACCGATACCGGAGTGAGGATGAGCAGCTGCAAGATATAGCGCAGCCAGCAGCGGCCACTTTTGTGGAGCTGGGAAACCGGTACGAGTGGCTGCAGCAGGTTCGGCCGTCAGCGACAGGTGCCGGGGAGTACCGGGACTGCGAGAAACGGCACGACCAGTGCCTGTAGGCATGGGGACCGGCTGCGGCAAAACCGTGGCACGAAGGTCGGCAGGAGCGGTTGGATAAATTTAAACACCCGCGATCGACTAGTGCCCGAGAGCACGTAAGTCGGCTGGAGCGGTTGTTGGAGGAACTTCTCCAGAGTGACAGGCTCCAGGATATCCACGATAGCCACAGTGGCAAAGGTGTAAGTCCCTCAGCAGATTACCATAAAGGGCTGCTTGACATTTCATCCTCCTCAGAAGAGGGTGTTGAAGGGCTGCTTGTGTTAGATTCTGAACTAGAGATGGAGCCACATTCGCATATGGAGGACGAGAAAACCAAGTTGCTGGACATGTTGGGTAATACTTTAAGCAAGAACAGGCTGGCAAAGATCTAGAGGCCAGGATGGCTGCCAGCATTGAGTACATGTCTACACATCACCTGCAAGCAAATACCTTTGCTGAGGTGTTGGCAAAACATTTACCTCCAGGAAATTGTGGGGCTCTGAATGTGGCCAGTGTTAACCAAAGTATTTGGAGACACGTTGGTCAGGTATCAGGAGTCAGGATAAAAAATTCAAAACGCTCGGAAAGGTCTCTCGGCGGGCATAACAGCCTTGGCCCGTACGCTAGAGAACATAGACATGACGAATGACCATAAAGATGCTTTAGCGTTTTTTCCAACGTTCAATTTGAACTTAATAATATTAGGAAGGGGGCTATTCAGCCAGCTCTGGATCCAGTTTGCAATCCTGTGCAAGCAAAAGCTATAAAACCCCAAACCCTGTTGTTTGTGGGTGACCTGTCGACACAGGTCAAAGATTTGAAGAGGAGGCCAAGACTTTGGGGGCCTAATCAGAGCGGCCATAGGATATCTTGGCAAACGATATCAACCTTGTGGGCCTCCTAATAAAGATAGTACTTATTCTTATAGTACGAGAAATTGGAGAGAGGCCAGAGGTAACCAGCAGCAGCGTCCTTTTTTAGGGGTTGGCCCGGGACGCCCACTGTGGAAGATGCGCAAGCATCCACTTCAACATCTACCCTACCCTCAACCTCACGGCCCTCCGCAACCACGGTTGAAACCAAGAAAGTAACTAAATTTCCACCGATAACCATGGAGGTAGGTGGGTCTGTGCCTCCAGAATTAATAAGGAGCACGGAAGTTGGAGGGAGGTTGTAATTTCATTTGGAAGCATGGTGTAATATAACTATGGAGAGATATATCCTTAGCAGTATTAAGGGATATCTGATAGAGTTTATACTCATACGAAACCCTCCAGTACAACATACACCGGACAGAATATACATACTTACCAAATTAGAACGAGCTAAAGCTCACATAGAACCACAAAGGTTGTTCACTATAAGAGTAATTGAAATGACCAAACATGAACAACAGGAATTTGTCTCAAACATATTTATTAGACATAAGAGACATGGGGGTTGCCGTATTATTATTGATTTATCAACGTTTAACAATTTTGTGCAATATGTTCATTTTAAAATGGATATTTTTAGCACTGCTACAGAGTTAGTTTAGCGGGCTACTGTATGGCAAGTATTGATCTTCAGGATGCTTACTATACGGTACCCATCAGAGGTGAACACAGGCGGGTTTTGAAATTTAACGGATGGGATAGCCTTGGCAATACAAGGCGCTACCAAACAGGCTAACGTCAGCTCCTACATTATTTACAAAAATTCTTAAACCAGCCTTGGCATTGCTTAGACAGCAAAATCTAACTGAAAAGTATCATTTATCTCTGAAAGCAACGCCTTTATGGCTATACTTTCAGTTGGCACGAGAGTTATATATTAATACATCATCAGCGAACTGAGTTAAGGACCTGTCCTACTGATGTTACTTTCAGCAACTGTCTTCGACCTTCAAACTTGAGGGCACTCACTTGAAAAACCTTGAGCTGGATCGACTGTCAACGATGGAATAGTGCTAGAAGTGCATTGTTGAGTTATTTATGGCAAGGCACAGAAAGACAGGCTGTGGGCGCACATCCTCTAGTAGTAAAACTGTTATGAGGCATCTTTAACACCACCCACCAAGGTCTAGATACAGCCAAATCTGGGATGTGAGTGTGGTCCTAACCATGCTAGGGATTGGTCGCCGGCTACAGCTTTAACTCTGAACCAACTCACTATGAAAATGGTAATGCTAATGGCGCTGGTCACAGCGCAAAGGGTCCAGTCATTGCAGAAATTAAGATTGGATAGCTTGACTGTGGCGACAGGAAGTTTGATATTTGGGATCCAGGACCTTATTAAGCAAAATAGACCAGGATCAGCGGGTCAGGTCATAGAAGTCATAGCCTATCCGCAGGACGAACGCCTCTGTGTAGTGAAACACATTGTGTTATATATTGACAGAACAAAGGCTATCAGAGGCAATGAAAAGGCTCTTTTGATTAGCCATAAGAAGCCGTACCATAGAGTCTCGACTCAGACCATTTCGCGGTGGCTGAGATATGGCTTAATAAAGGCGGGAGTGGACACTATGTATTCAAATCTCACTCCACCAGGGCTGCAGCTACATCGGCAGCTAATCGCCTCGAGGTATCGATGGACCAAATCCTCAGGATTGCAGGATGGTCATCAGAGAGAAAACGTTTCAGAGATTTTACAACAAACCAGTTAGGAATGAAGAAACGTTTTCGCGAGGAAAAATTTTAAGTTCTATATAATTTATACCTGAAGCTTACAAGGTTTATGATTTGATTTAATAATATTATTTATCATTTACGTTTAAAAATTGGTATGAATGTATTTCTTGAATATCAGTAACAATTTCTCCCAAACTACCAAGGCATTTGTGAAGCATGGACTCGCTCCACGGCATGAGGTCACAGAGCTTTGAAATCTTCACGAAGTCACTCACGTGACTCCGAAGTAAAATAGTAAGATTAAACGAGAACTTACTAGTTTGAAGTTTGATCTTTATTTTATGAGGAGGAACTTTGGGGGAATACGTGCCCTCCGCTCCCACCCTCATATGGTCATATCTGAAACTGGTATCTCTTTAATAATCTTACTATCTTAGGTCATTATAGTGTATCTGTGACCTCACACCGCTGCTTTGAAGGATGACACGCATGCGTCGTAAGCGGGGTTCTTCACGTATTCCCTCAACGTTCCTCCTCATAAAATAAAGATCAAACTTCAAACTGGTAAGTTCTCGTTTAATCTTACTATTCTATAGCTTTCCACAGGTGTGGCAGTATTGTGTTTAAATTTGTGGCACCAGTATTGGGGAAGGAGGGAACTGTCCCGATGGGACAGACTCCACTTGCCCCTGGCTGGGACCAGACTCCTGACAAACTGTACAACCAAGCATGTAGATAGAGCTTTAAACTAAATAGTGGGAGTCAACATATTGGAAGTGTAAGGGTGGAGTTAAAGAGAAAGAGAATGCAGGAAACGTTACAGAAGTCTCCAGAAATAATAGGATTGAAAGTTTAAGAAGGGATAAGAGTAAGGTAAGGAAACATCAGGACTGGTGTAGAGGAGGGGAGGTGAATGTCGAATTAAAGGTGAATGCGCGTAGTATCAGAAACAAAGTGGATGAGCTCATAGCACAGTTAGAAATTGGTAGGTATGATGTTAGGGGAATTACAGAGACGTGGCTGCAAGAGGATCAGAGCTGGGAGCTGAATATTCAAGGTTATACATCCTGTTAGAAAGACAGACAGGTGGGCAGGGGGGGTAAGGTAGCTCGGTTGGTTAGGAATTAAATTCAGTCCTTAGCAAGGGATGACATAGGATCAGAAGATGTAGAGTCATTGTGGATTGAGCTGAAAAATTAAAAGTGTAAAAATACCCTAATGGGAGTTATTTACAGGCTCCCAAACAGTAGCCAGGATATAGGGTACGTTACATTAGGAGATACAGTTGGCATGTAAGAAAGGCAATGCTCTGGTGGTCAAGGGAGATTTCAATATGCATGTTGACTGGGAAAATCAGGTTGGTACTGAACCCCACGAAAGGGAATTTGTAGAGTGCCTTTGAGATGGTTTCTTAGGGCAGCTTGTAGTGGAGCCTACCAGGGAAATGGCAATTCTGGATTTAGTGATGTAAATGTGTAATGAACCGGATTTGATATGGGAACTCAAGGTAAAGGAACCACTAGGAGGTAGTGACTACACCATGATAAGATTTAACCTGCAATTTGCGAGGGAGAAGGTGAAATCCGATGTGTTGGTATTGCAGCTGAGCAAAGGGGACTACAGAGGCATGAGGGATGATCTGGCCAAAGTTGACTGGACAGGCACCCTAGTAGGGATGACGGCTGAACAGCAATGGCAAGAATTTCTGGGAATAATTTGGAAGATACAGGATCTGTTCATTCCAAAGTGGAAGAAAGATTCTAGGGGGAGAATGAGGCGACTGTGGCTGACAAGGGACAGTGATAGCATAAAACTAAAAGAGAAGACGTATAACATTGCAAAGGTTAGTGGGAAGGCAAAGGATTGGGAAGCTTTTAAAGAACAACAGAAAGGCAAAAAAATAATACGGGGAGAAAAGATAAAATACAAAGGTAAGCTAGCTAATAATATAAAATATGAAGAGTAAGAATAAGAGTAAGAGTAAGAACGGACCTTGGACCGCTGGAAATTGGTGCAGGAGAAGTGATAATGGGGGATAAAGAAATGGCAGAAGAATTGAATAGCAGTTGAATAACTTTTTTTGCAGTCTTCACACTGGAAAACACCAGCAACGTGCCTGAAATTCAAGAGAGTTAGGGGGTGGAAGTTAGTGGAGTGGCTATTACTAAGGAGAAGGTGCTTGGGAAGCTGAAGGTGGATAAGTCACCTGAACTCTCCTGATGTAACTTGTACCCTATATCCTGGCTCCTGTTTCGAGGGGCTGTAAATAACTCCCATTAGGGTATTTTTACCATTACAATGGACCACACCCGAAGGTTCTGAAAGGGATGGATATAAAGATTGTGGTGTGGCGGCAACCCAAGGGTTGTTGTGTTTGAGGGCTAAATAATTCACAATCTACGCTTGGTGTACAGAACCCGAAGTGTGTTTATTACAAGCCTAACATGGCTGCTGCAAAACCCCTGCAAATCTCCCAGGGACCCCCCTTAGGAAACATTCATCTCGAGGCCGAGCCCTATAGTGGTGACTCTAGGACACGACACATTTCCCTCCTTATAAACGAAGGTTAACATATATGTCCCGTTATCCACCCAAATATGTCCATATGCAATCAGTCCAACATAACAGCTCGGTGCACGTTTAAGGGTTCACAGCTGATAATCCTGCAGATATTGAGGTCTCCTCCTCTGTCGCTGAGAGCGTCGAGCGGGAATAGACTGCTCCGCTGTGTGCTCTGCTGTATGCTGACCACAATCACTGTCTTGATTGGATATTGGGAAAGGAAAAGTGTCCAATTTGTTTTCTTCCTGTCCCTGTCTACTTGCAATTAGACGCCTCGCATTCCATTTGGTGTTATTTTGGAGGAGGTACGCGTTCTCGCCGAATCTCCGTTTGATCTGTATTGGCTTGGGGAGTGAGCTTGCAAGCTTATGTTGTCTGTTAGGGTGGCTGCTTCGTACCCAGTTGCCGAACTTGAATCGCGGCGCTCGTACTCTGCGTTTGGCATCACAGTACGCTTTGAGCTATCATTTCCGCCCTCGCTCTTGTGTCTGGATTTGGTTGCGATGATGGTTGAAGAGCATTCAATTTTGTTCGCAGGTTTCGCCCTATCATCAGCTCTGCTGGCGTTTTTCCAGTCAACGTGTGTGGTATGGATCTGTAGGATCGGAGGAGAATATGGATTGACTGTTCGAACGTTTTCCCCTCCGACATGCTCGCTTTTATGTTTCCCTTAATCACGCGATTGAATCGTTCAACCCCGCAGTTCGATTCAGATTCAGATTCAGATTCAATTTTTAATTGTCATTGTCAGTGTACAGTACAGAGACAACGAAATGCATTTAGCATCTCCCTTGAAGAGCGACATAGCAAACGATTTGAATAAATAATTAAAAGTGTCGGGGGGGGGGGGGGGGGGGGGGTGGTGATTGGCAGTCACCGAGGTACGTTGTTGAGTAGAGTGACAGCCGCCGGAAAGAAGCTGTTCCTCGACCTGCTGGTTCGGCAACGGAGAGACCTGTAGCGCCTCCCGGATGGTAGGAGGGTAAACAGTCCATGGTTGGGGTGAGAGCAGTCCTTGGCGATGCTGAGCGCCCTCCGCAGACAGCGCTTGCTTTGGACAGACACAATGGAGGGGAGCGAGGAACCGGTGATGCGTTGGGCAATTTTCACCACCTTCTGCAATGCCTTCCGGTCGGAGACAGAGCAGTTGCCATACCATACTGTGATGCAGTTGGTAAGGATGCTCTCGATGGTGCTCTCGATTGGGGGTTGTATCTTGACGTCCGCTGATGTTGAAAGTCGTAGCTCGCAAGGAAAGTGGTGAACTGTTCAGATATGAACTGAGGGCGGTTGTCCATCATTCTACCACTGCACCACAGAGAGCATACTAACGTATGGCATCTCTGTGTGGTATCTCAGCTGCACGGAGGCGGAGAGGAGAGCTCTTCAGAGCGTCGTCCACAGAGCGCAGAAGATTATTGGGACACCGCTACCAGCCTTGGAGGGCATCTACCACACACGGTGCCTCAGGAAGACCGTCAGCATCCATAATGACTCCTCACACCCTTGTAATGGACTGTTCGAACTACTTCCCTCCGGCAGACGTTACAAGGCCTTCTATGCCCGCACCTCCAGACTCAGGAACAGCTTCATTCCCAGAGCTATAGCTGCTCTGAACCGGCCCTGCTGAGTGCCCCCCACCCCCATGGACTGTCTCCCTTGGATGGTGACATCGCACAGACACATCTGCACTTTAGTCTGTTTGAACTGTTTTGACTCTTTTACTGTTTTAATGTTCTTTTTACAAACCATGTTCTCGGGGTATCTAAATCTAAATTTTATTAGTTATTTAAGTTATGACATCGGATGGAAGCTGCATACCAAATCTCATTGCACTTATGTGCAATGACATTAAAATATATTATTATTATTATTATTATTATTATTATTATTATTATTATTGTTATTATTATTATTATTATTATGACCTCCGGCAGTCCCCACTTAGTGAATAACTTTTCGAGAATCGCGATGATCGAGCTTGACGTGACTGAGAAAGTAGTTGCGATCTCAGGCCACTTGCTGTGGAGATCGTGTACTACAAGAAGAAACCGCCGGCTTCTTGGCGCGGCTTGCACCTCTCCGAAGATATCGAGTTGCAAGTGCCTCCATGGTTTGTCCGGCCATGGGATTGGCTGAAGAGGGGCTGGACATGGTCTTGTTGCTTTCTTGCTAATTGTGCATGCTTCACAATTTTTAACGAAATCTTCTACGTGACGATCTATTGCTGGCCACCACACTGCCTCGTGACTGACACCATTGTTTCATCTTAACAATGCCCGGGTGTCCTTCGTGTGCCAGTTGTAACACGCGGTGTTGCAGTGATTTGGGTATAACCACTCGAGTTCCGCGCTTGACACATGTATCGTCAACCACAGCCAGTTTGTGGCATACCCAGTGGTAGGGAACCAAGTCGTCTGCTATCTCCTTGGGCCAGTCTGTCCTGAGATACTGGCAGACGATTTGCAGTGTGCCATCAGCTGTCGACTCTGCTTTCAGCTCTCCCCACGTCACGAGATTCGCCATCGCGTGCGAAATTACTGCGAGAACGTATTCGTTGATGTCGCTTGAAGCGTCGCTATCGCGTGTGCTTACAGGTCCCACCGTTGGGACTCGACTGAGCATGTCTGCGATGCGATTGCGTGAACCTGCGAGGTATTCTACTTTGAAGTTGTACTGGTGAAGGCGATCAGAACATCTGTAGATCCCGAGCAGACGGTGTCCTGAGCCTGACGTGTCCAACAACGTAGTTAGCGCTTGGTGATCTGTACGGAGAGTGAATGGTCTCCCATATAGATATACGTGCCAGTGTTCACACACGTAGATGCACGCTAATGCTTAGCGTTCTCCGGTGGAGTACTTGCGTTCTGTGGCAGTCAACGGATGGGACGCGAATGTGATCGGTCGTTCGCTTCTATAGATACTCTGCAAGAACACTGCTCCGATCGCTCTACCGGAAGCATCTGTTGTGACGTACGTTTCCGCACTTGGGTCGAAGTGTGCGAGAACAGGCGGAGATGCTATTTTGTCTTTCAGCGTGTTGAAGTCCTGCTCATCCGTCCATTCCCACTGTGTCTTTCTGTAGTAGGTTCTGCGATCTGCGCGTACTACAGCACTAACTTGCGGTAGAAATGACACTAGCTTTTTCACGTTAGTTGGGGCATGGATCACGCTGATGGTTTGGACATTGTCCTGAGTAGGCTCAACCCCAGACGCGGTCACTCTGTAACCGAGGAAATCAATCTCGGATGCTGTAAATGTACATTTTGCTGCTTTGAGCGTCAAGTTGTGTTGTGCGAGACGAGCTAACATTGCATGCAGTCGTCGATCGTGTTCCTCCTTGTCCCTTCCACGGTCACAACATCATCGAGGAGATTGAGTGCTCCGTCAATGCCTGTCAGATCCAACATCATATAACCATATAACCATATAACAATTACAGCACGTAAACAGGCCATCTCGGCCCTACAAGTCCGTGCCGAACAATTATTTTCCCTTAGTCCCACCTGCCTGCACTCATACCATAACCCTCCATTCCCTTCTCATCCATATGCCTATCCAATTTATTTTTAAATGATACCAACGAACCTGCCTCCACCACTGCTACTGGAAGCTCATTCCACACCGCTACCACTCTCTGAGTAATGAAGTTCCCCCTCATGTTACCCCTAAACTTCTGTCCCTTAATTCTGAAGTCATGTCCTCTTGTTTGAATCTTCCCTATTCTCAAAGGGAAAAGCTTGTCCACATCAACTCTGTCTATCCCTCTCATCATTTTAAAGACCTCTATCAAGTCCCCCCTTAACCTTCTGCGCTCCAGAGAATAAAGACCTAACTTATTCAACCTTTCTCTGTAACTTAGTTGTTGAAACCCAGGCAACATTCTAGTAAATCTCCTCTGTACTCTCTCTATTTTGTTGACATCCTTCCTATAATAAGGCGACCAAAATTGTACACCATACTCCAGATTTGGTCTCACCAATGCCTTGTACAATTTTAACATTACATCCCAGCTTCTATACTCAATGCTCTGATTTATAAAGGCTAGCATACCAAAAGCTTTCTTTACCACCCTGTCCATATGAGATTCCACCTTCAAGGAACTATGCACGATTATTCCCAGATCCCGCTGTTCAACTGCATTCTTCAATTCCCTACCATTTACCATGTACGTCCTATTTTGATTTGTCCTGCCAAGGTGTAGCACCTCACATTTATCAGCATTAAACTCCATCTGCCATCTTTCAGCCCATTCTTCCAAATGGCCTAAATCACTCTGTAGACTTTAATGAAATCCTCTTCATTATCCACAACACCCCCTATCTTGGTATCAACTGCATACTTACTAATCCAATTTACCACACCTTCATCCAGATCATTGATGTACATGACAAACAACAAAGGACCCAACACAGATCCCTGAGATACCCCACTAGTCACCTGCCTCCAACTCGACATACAGCCATCAACCATTACCCTCTGGCTTCTCCCATTCAGCCACTGTTGAATCCATCTTGCTACTCCTGCATTTATACCAAAGAGTTGAGCCTTCTTAACCAACCTTCCATGAGGAACCTTGTCAAAGGCCTTACTAAAGTCCATATAGACAACATCCACTGCTTTACCCTCATCAATTTCCCTAGTAACCTCTACAAAAAATTCAAGAAGATTAATCAAACATGACCTTCCCGGCACAAATCCATGTTGACTGTTCCTAATCAGACCCTGTTTATCCAGATGCTTATATATATTATCTCTAAGTATCTTTTCCATTCATTTGCCCACCCCTGAAGTCAAACTAACAGGTCTATAATTGCTAGGTTTACTCTTAGAACCCTTTTTAAACAATGGAACAACATGCGCAGTACGCCAATCCTCCGGGACTATTCCCGTTTCTAATGACATTTGAAATATTTCTGTCATATACCCGGCTATTTCTACACTAACTTCCTTTAATGTCCTAGGGAATATCCTGTCAGGACCTGGAGACTTATCCACTTTTATATTTTTCAAAAGTGTCAGTACTTCTTTTACTTTGAAACTCATAGTATCCATAGCTACTCTACTAATTTCCCTTACCTCATATAATTCAATATCCTTCTCCTTGGTGAATACCGAAGAAAAGAAATTGTTCAATATCTCCCCCATCTCTTTTGGCTCTGCAGATAGCTGTCCACTCTGTCTCTCCAATAGAACAATTATTGTAGATCTCCCTCTTTTTCCGAACAAGATGTAAAATTTCCCTTGAAAACCAGGGCTCTTTCCAATTTTTACTGTTTCCTTTCAACTGAACAGGAACATAAAGATTCTGTACTCTTAAAATTTCCCCTTTAAATGTCCTCCATTTCTCTTCTACATCCTTCCCATAAAACAAAATGTCCCAGTTCACTCCTTTTAAATAATTTCGCATCTCATCAAAGTTAGCCTTTCTCCAATCAAAAATCTCAACCCTAGGTCCAGTTCTGACCCTCTCCATAATTATATTGAAACTAATGGTATTGTGATCACTGGACCCAAAGTGCTCCCCAACGCATACCTCCTCCACCTGTCCCATCTCATTTCCTAACAGGAGGTCCAGCACTGCCCCTACTCTAGTAGGTACCTCTATGTATTGCTGCAAAAATCTATCCTGCACATATTTTACAAACTCCAAACCATCCAGCCCATTTACAGAATGTGTTTCCCAGTCTATATGTGGAAAGTTGAAATCTCCCAAAATCACTGCCTTGTGCTTACTACTAATATTTGCTATCTCCTTACATATTTTCTCTTCCAATTCTCGATCCCCATTTGGTGGTCTATAATGCACCCCTATAAGTGTTGCTACACCTTTCCCACTTCTCAGTTCCACCCAAATAGCCTCCCTAGATGAGCCCTCCAATCTATCCTGCCAAAGCACTGCTGTAATATCTTTCCTGACTAGCAATGCAACACCTCCACCTCTTGCCCCTCCAATTCTATCACACCTGAAGCAACAAAATCCTGGAATATTTAGTTTCCAATCACAGCCCTCCTGCAACCATGTTTCACTGATCGCCACAACATCATACTTCCAGGTGTCTATCCAGACTCTAAGCTCATCCACCTTTCTTATATGATGTTGTGATGTGAATAATATGATGAATGTAACAGTGAATGTGTATTTTGAATGAGACTGTCGCAGAGGTCCGGCTCCTGAACCAGCATAATTAATGGGTGAGGGCAGTTCCTGTGGGTTCCCCCGTTTACTGAACCCCACTGAACCCCACTGACTGCCAGTGTGCAGAGTAGGGGTCACAGCCATAGTGGGACTGGGGCTGTGCCAGGCTGGGGGAAGACCAAGGCATCTTCCACTGACAGGAAAATGCCTAACCCTAACCCTAACTCGCCCCCCTTCCAGAGCTGCCCACAGCTGGAGCTGGAGCCGCTTTGGGACCGGCTGTGGGCTCCGTACGTGTGGCCCCGCAGCCCATCCACCTCGGCCAGCATGCCCTTCTGGATCATTGTGGTGATGATGGTGTGGAACAGCACTGCCCTGCACACAGCCCGGGCTGCCCTCAGCACCCACATAGCGCCGGCTCCGTCAGACCGCCCACTCGCTCGTTGCAACACCGGCCCACCGACAGCACGACCGACCACTCGTAGCACTCACCGGCAGTCTGACCACTCGCAGCACCCACTGGCCGTGCGACCACTCGCATCATCCATCGGTCTACCGACAGCCCGACCGACAGACATCATGATCAACTGACTGACTGACCGACCGACTGACCAACTGACTGACTGACTGACCGACAAACTGAATGACTGACCAACTGACCAACTGACTTACTGACCAACAGACCGACCGACTGACCAACAGACTGACTGACCGACTGACTGACTGACCACCGACTGATCGACTGACTGACTGACTGACTGACTGACTGACTGACTGACTGACAGACTGACTGACCGACTGACTGATTGAATAACCGACTGACCGAACGACTGACTGACTGACCTAATTCTAACCCAAGCTCTACATTTGTTATTTATCATTTTTATTTAACAGTTTGAAACAAGTTTGAAACAAGTTTATTCATGGATAACCCCTTGAGATGGACAGTCATCTCGTTTTCGAGGGGGTCCAACATAGAACATACAGCACAAGACATATAATACATAGAGGCTCTCATTGACCCACCTACCCACACACCAATCCCAAAACCCCTCCATCTCCACTTGTTATAGTTTATAACAATTGTTAATTGGCTTTACATATCCAATAATAACAATAGTTATGTGTTACAGCATAATGTTAATGCATAATACCATATACCACCTATCATACATCGTACGTTAATACATACTATCAACATTATTACATGATATATTATTTCATGATATTGTGACATAATACAATATAAGACCTTGTTACACTATGCAATACAATAATACATAAGTGTAATGGCCATGCATATACAATAGTTATGCCAAATGATCACACACAGAGCAAGCTAGATAAAGGAGCTCGAAGACCCTAATACTAGAAACAGGTACATGGTTTTATAAGGAAGGGTAAAAGTGTATTTTTAAATAGACGAAATGAGCTAATAGTTCTTATGGTACTAGGCAGAGTGTACCAGTCAGAAGGAGCTTTGAATTTAAATGCATGTCTCCCAATTTCTTTGTTAGTTCTTGGAATGAAAAAGAAGGGTTGCTGAATATGTCTTAGTGAATATGAGGGTGTGTATGGTAATAGGTCTTGTTTTAAATAAGAAGGATAATTGAGATGGATGCATTTAAAGATGAACTGGAACCAGTGGTAGCATCTTCGAGCATGGGGGGGATAACCAGTTTAGAGTTTCGTACATAGAACAGTGGTGAGTTATATATGGACACCGTAAAATAAATCTGCAAAGACTATTATAAACTACATTAAGGGGTTGAAGATGTGTATCAAATGTATTCTGATAGACAATATCAGCATAATCCAGTGTTGGTAGTAGTAGTTGAGAGACAATTCTTTTTCTCATCTGAAAGGTGAAACAATTTATATGGCGGTAAAGAATAGCTAGATTACAGCTGAGTTTTTTAGTAATCAACTCACTATGCTGCATAAATGAAAGCATTGGGTCGAGCCAAACACCAAGATATTTGAAGTTCAATACTTGTTCTAATGGTGATCCTTCATTTAATAATATAGTCAGATCTACAGAATTACCAAGGCCTTGTCTGGTACCAAATAACATACTGCATGATTTATTTTTATTTAAAATTAATTTGTTAAATAATAGCCATTTCTGAACATAAGTAAGATCTGATTGAAGGGTTCTTTCAATTTCAGACTTGTTAGTACTAGATGTATATAGCACTGCATCATTGGCATATAGTTGTGTTTGACAGTCAGAACAGATATTAGGGAGGTCGTTTATGAAAATAGAGAAAAGGAGTGGTCCCAAGGACGAACCTTGCGGGACCCCCTTCTCAACAATTAAGGAATTGGATTGACTTCCATTAAAGGTGACACATTGGCGTCTGTTATGAAGGTATGAGTTAAACCACAGTAGATTGTTTTAAGAAAGACCAATAGAGTAAAGTTTATCAAGCAGTAGGTAGTGGTCAACAACATCAAAGGCCTTGGTTAGATCAAGAAAGATGGCACCGGTGAGTTTACCATCCTCAGAAGCAGTGAACACATCGCTGGTGAGTTTTAACAGAGCTGTAGTTGTGGAGTGATTTGGTCTGAACCCAGACTGGCATGGAGATAGAATGTTGAAAGTTGAGACATAATGTGATAGCTGGTTGAACACTAGTTTCTCGAGGATTTTAGCCACCGAGTTGATAATTGAGATGGGGCGGTAATTGTTAATATCTTGTGGGTCGCCTCCTTTATGCAGTGGAGTAACATTGGCACACTTCCATGCGGAAGGGAGGGTACAAGTTGAGAAGGACAAATTAAACAGGTCGCATAGTGGGTACATTAGAATATTAGCTCCTAACTTAATGAATTTAGTCTAAATACCAGCTGGTCCAGCTCCACAGTCATCCTTTAATTCATTAATAGCATGTTGAACGTCAACAGGTTTTATTTTTTGAAAAGAAAAAGAGCTTCTACATGTAGAGGTAGCTGGAAAGTCACATATAATAGATGAGTCAAATACAGTAAAGCTACATAAAGTGGAGAAGTGCTGGTTGAAAGCATTGGATATAACAGCAGGGTCCTGAATGATGTCATTGTTGACCCGAATCTGAGTGCTGATATTTTGATTTGATTTATTAAGAACATTATTTAGTCTTTTCCAAAACTTTTTTGCATTATGCATGTCTTCAGAAAGATGTTTTTTAAAATGACTTGATTTAGCATTACGTGTTTTTGTCGTACACTGATTCCTTAAGGACCCATATTTTTCCCAATCAGCAGGGTCCTTTGTTTCCCTGAAAGTCTTCCAGACTTTATCCCGCTCATTAAAAAGGTTGATCAAATCAGCACTAATCCATGGTAAATGTTTTCCCTTGACTTTTATTTCTCTCCAGGGGGCATGCTTATCGATAACTCTTGTGACTTCAGTGTATAAATAATTCCAGGCATCCTCGACAGTTGGTATAAGTTGAAACCTGTCCCAGTTTATTGCAATCAGGTCATGCATATAATTATCATAATTAAATTTTCTACATTGTCTAACACAAATATGTTTAGGAGGGAGACGGGAAGGTTTAATCTTCCACACACAGAAAATAGCAGAATGATCGCTAAAGCAATCTGACAAAACACCAGATGTTAAGATTCGGTCAGGATGGGTAACAAGAATCCAATCTAATAGTGATGTAGAATTGCCATGAACTCTGGTAGGTTCGTTGATTAACTGGGTCAGGTTTATACTTTTAAGCAAGTTTTTATCGTTAGAAGAGGAGCGATCGAGCCAGTTTTTATTGAAGTCACCAAGAAGCACTAATTCACATGGGTGTTCAATAGAGGTGAGAGTGGAAATTAGGGACTTAGTTGAGTCAGGATGAACAGGGGGGGGTCGATAGATAGTGCCGATAATTAGATGTTTATTCTCATGAAGTTTTAACCTAATAAAAAGGCTTTCAAAGAGGAATGAGGTTACTTTAGGGATGGCAGGTTCCGATATAAAGCGAGTTGACACATAACAAGCCACACCTCCAGCTCTCGTAGGCCTATCTGCTCTATATAATACAAAATTATCAATATGAATATCATTGTCACAAATTTCACTATGTAACCATGTTTCTGAAAATGTTATTATGTCAGGTTTATTCTGTGCAATCCAAACTCTAATTAAATCTATCTTTGGAAGAAGACTCCTAATGTTCAAATGGATGATTTTTAGGCCTTTAGCTGTATCAATTGTGGATCAATTGGGTGTAGATAAGGTTGGGGGGAGTGGGGCAGGGAAATAGCATGAGAAAAGGGACGAGAGAGCCACATACATAGATTGACACAAACACACACACACAGAAGACAGGACTGACAAAGCACACAAGATCAGGCTGCGTCATTGAGAGAGAGAGAGAGAGAAAAAAAAGAAAAAAAAAGCGAGCATACACACCTCAGTCTGCATAGCTCATATTTATGCAAATAGATCAAAGTATGAGGTCCTGGACCATTTATGTTTAAATTAATGGGGCATTATGAAGCCTAAAATAACAACATATTATCTCATATGGTTAAATAAAAATAAAAATAAAAAGAGAAAAAAATCTAGATTAAACTTCATATGCCTTTAATTGTCAATTTATCAAATTTGTCCATTTCAATATTCAAATAATTGGTAATTGATTATAATCAATTGTTTATAGGGACCAATCCTTTACCATTCAAACATCCTTTTACATTTCGTATAGAAAAAGAAAACTCAACTCTTAGTATTACGACGTTTTACGGCAATTGCGACACTTTTTACGGCAACACTAGTAAAGCAGCATCAATCATAACAACTCTCATGCCAGCTACAACTTTGCAAATAAGACAGAAAAATCAATGCTGGTCCAGCGGTTAAATAATTACAAGAGGAGCCGCCGGCATCATTTTATCAAAATCAAGAGTTGAGTAGGAAAATTATAGAAAAATACAACCAAAACCAGCTAAACACAAAGTTCATTGGCAAACAACATTATTGTGCTAACGCTATCACCAGCCACTGGCCACCAACATTAGGCTGTTATATCAGAGTCCATGGAGGAGTTAATGGAGGAGAGCTCACCAAGAAATGTCTCAACTTCATCAGGAGTGCGAAAGAACTATGTCTTGCCAACGTGGACAACTCTCAGTGTGCAGGGAAAGATCAATGCGTATTTAATGTCACGGTCGCGTAGCTTCTTCTTAGCCGCATCATACTCCCGGCGTCTCTGGACAAGACCAGCGCTGAAGTCTGGGTAGATATGAACCCGAGCTCTGTTGTACTCAAGGGGCACATTTCATGTTTCCTGACTAGCAATGCAACACCTCCACCTCTTGCCCCTCCAATTCTATCACACCTGAAGCAACAAAATCCTGGAATATTTAGTTTCCAATCACAGCCCTCCTGCAACCATGTTTCACTGATCGCCACTACATCATACTTCCAGGTGTCTATCTAGACTCTAAGCTCATCCACCTTTCTTACAATGCTCCTAGCATTAAAATATGCCCATTTAAGAAACAACCTCTTATTCTCTGTTTATTTCCTTTTTCTTCTTTCTCCTCTTGTGTCCGAGTGCTTCCCTTTTCTGCTTCCTGCCTCCCATTCTGTCTACTAGCTTTCTCCATTTGAGTCCCTCGCCCCAACCATTCTAGTTTAAAGTCTCCCCAGTAGCCTTTGCAAATTTCCCCGCTAGGATATTGGTCCCCCTCAGGTTCAAGTGCAACCCATCCTTTCTGTACAGGTCCCACCTTCCCCAAAAGAAGTCCCAATGATCCAGAAACTTGAGTCCCTGCCCTCTGCACCAGTCTTTCAGCCACGCATTTATCCTCCACCTCGCTCCATTCCTACTCTCACTGTCACGTGGCACAGGCAGTAATCCTGAGATTGTTATCTCTTTGGTCCTTTTCCTTAACTCTCCTCCCAACTCCCTAAATCCTCCCTTCAGGACCTCTTCCCTTTTTTTACCTATGTCATTGGTACCTATATGTACCACGACCTCAGGCTCCTCTCCCTCTGATTTCAGGATATCTTGGACGCGTTGAGACATGTCCGAGACCATGGCACCAGGGAGGCAGACCACCATCCTGGTCTCCCAACTGCGTCCACAGAATCGCCTATCTGACCGCCTAACAATCGAGTCCCCATTTACTATTGCCCTCTTCTTTTTGTCCCTAACTTTTGAAGCAACAGGGCCGGTCTCTGTGCTGGAGGCCCATCCGCTGTCGCTACCCACGGGCAGGTTGTCACCCCCATCCATACTCAAACAGGAGTACTTATTTGCAAGGTGTACCGACATTGGAGTACTCACTAGTCCCTGCCTCTGCCCCTTGCCCTTCCTTAGCGTGAACTACATGTCTCTCTCCCGTGGTTTAGGAGTGACCACCTCCCTATAACTCCTCTCTATGACCTCCTCACTCTCCCTGACCTGACAGAGGTCATCGAGCTGCTGCTCCAGGATCCTAATACGGTCCCTTAGGAGCCCCATCTCGATGCACCTGGTGCAGATGTGGACGTCTGGAGGGCCATCCGACACCATGACCTCCCACATCTGACATCCAGAACAGTACACTGCTCTGACTGTTATTCTCCCGCCTTACCCTGGATCCGATACAAGTACAATACAATAGAAACTGCTGGGAGAAATCAGCAGGTATCTGAATCACAACAGCTGCTCCCTCTTGACCTTTAAACTGTACCTTTATTTTATAAACAAAAAGCACTGTACCTTTACTAAAGCACTGTACCCTTAACTCACTGTACCTTTACTAAAGCACTGTACCTTTAGCCCCACTGTACCCTTGGCTCACTATACCTTTACTAAAGCACTGTACCTTTAACCAGAAAGCAGAAATGCTAACCTGAGGTTGCACCCAATCAGCTGCTTCCTCTAGTCTGCTTCCACCAATCAGTGGCTTCCACCAGAACCCTCCCTATGAAATGTGGAACGTTACAGATTTTGGTAAGCCCTGACCCTCCTCCACTCACTCCAATGGTTCCCAGGCCTCTGTGAAAGCAAGCCCCGCGCCCGATTTAAATACTCACAACCCTGACCCTCCTCTACTCGCTCCCAACGGTTCCCGGGCCTCTGTGAAAGCAAGCCCCGGACTCGATTTAAATACTCACAGCCCTGACCCTCCTCCACTCGCTCCAACGGTTCTCGGGCCTCGATGTTTTGAAATGCGCTGGGCGCTGAGCACAGTCCATACGGCATCCTACGGTACTGAAATACTCCTTCATGTGTAATCAATGCTGACAAATGCCGACTGCGTTATGCTAGTGGTATCTGAAGGTAGCTTCGGTGCATGTCCAGTTTTGTGAAGTTTTTTCGAGTCGTTTCAGTTCCGTTGAGACTTCCGCGTGAACGGAAAACGGTAGACACCGTAGGCGATGTGAAACTGGCCAGACTGACGTGTCTACATGAGGTGCGTGGCAGTACCCTTTAACTATCCCAAAACCCGAGAAAAGAGAGGGGTACTCATGCCCATAGTCCGCGTTGCTGATCACATTGATGTTCATGCCGGTTGAGTCCTGAAGCTTGAACCCTAGTTGGTCAAACCAATTGACTCCCATCAGACTCTTTTCTTCTGCGACGTAGAATGTGAAGCTATCGAGGTTAACTCCTTTGTAGCAGACAGGAACGGTTACTAGCCCTCTCGTGGATATGGTTGAACCATCATAAGCGTGAAGAGTGTCCCTCGGGGAAGTAAGTGGGTAATCCAAAAAGTACCTTTTGTAGAGGTCGACGCTCAAAATTGAAACCTTCGCCCTCACTATGAGGAGCCATACTGATGTCCCAGCGATCGCGACCTTGCAGTCTTTGAAAGACCCTGTTGACCGAACATCCTGGTCATCCCTGTCCTTTATGGAGTATACATCGTGTCCACCCGGAAATGCATCGTCTGCTTGGCAGACGGATGACGCCTTCTCCTTTGATGACCGGCATACTTTCTCAAAGTGATTCAGCTTTGAGCACGCGTTGCATCATTTACCATACGCTGGAGCGTGTGTCCAGCCACAATTCGGACACTGCTTGTTTGAGCGACCATGTTTTGATTGCCTCTGAATGTCCTGCGCTGGTGCTGTGTTCATCTGATGGGATGCAGGACTAAATGCTCCCTCCGAGCATGCCATCTGCTGTTGTTTGAGCACCTCGGCATTATGCATGGCACTTTCAATTTTCAAGTGTGAGAGCATCCTCCATGAGAAGGCGCTCCCTAATCCGCGGGCAGAAGTCTTTTAGATCAGCTGGTCTCTCACCAGCTCATCCGTCAGTGCTCCAAAATTGCACTTTGCAGCCAGTGCTATCAATGCAGAAGCAAATTCACTGGTTCGCTCTGTCCCTGTGACCGCTGGCGAAACCGGTATCTTTCTATCAGCACACTGGTCTTTGGGACAAAATATTTGCCCAGTGCATTAACAGCAGTACTGTACTCACTCGTTGCAGCACTGTCGAGCTGCGCGCAGATTCCCTGTCCCTCCGTTCCGAGGAAATGCAGCAGAATCGCTCAGCGGCGAATGTCCGAAATGGCTGCCCCATCCAGGCCACTTGCGATCAGGTAAGTCTTAAAACTTGGTACCAGAGGCATTCCTGGAGTTTCCAAGAATGGAGATGGGGCAGCGAGGGTTAAACCAGCCATCCTCGTCGCTGTTCGAGGGCTAAATAATTCACAATCTACACTTGGTGTACAGAACCCAAAGTGTGTTTATTGCAAGCCTAACATGGCTGCTGCAAAACCCTGTAGATCTCCCAGGGACCCACCTTAGGAAACATTCATCTCGAGGCAGAGCCCTCTAGTGGTGACATTTTGCAGTCTTCACACTTGAAAACATCAGCAACGTGCCTGAAATTCAAGAGAGTCAGGAGGTGGAAGTTAGTGGAGTGGCTATTACTATGGAGAAGGTGCTTGGGAAGCTGAAGGGGCTGAAGGTGGACAAGTCACCTGAACTCTCCTGATGTAACTTGTACCCTATATCCTGGCTCCTGTTTGGGGGAGCTGTAAATAACTCACATTAGGATATTTTTACCCTTACAATGGACCACACCCAAAGGTTCTGAAAGGGATGGATATAAAGATTGTGGTGTGGCGGCAACCCAAGGTCATGACGAACCATCGGTTCTAGAGAGCGGCGTCATGGTGGGGGAGGCGCGAGTCATGGAGTCATTATCTGAGTTATTATTTAAGGCTGGGGCAACGCCCCTGTCAGCTGAGGAGTAGGGAGCTGTATGCAGAAGAATAAACACGTCTAGAGCACACACTTGTTCGACTAGTTTTTGGCTGGACTCCTGCTAGTCCCTGCCACAGAGGGCATTAATAGTGATATGTCAAGAGACAGGTGTGGTTCCAGATGATTGAAAATTTGCCAATATCACCCCGCTGCACAAGAAGGGAGCAAAGCAGAATAGTGGGAACAAAAGGCTTTGGTGGTTGGTAAGATGTTAAGAGTCCTTTATAATGAATGAGGATATGGAGTATTTAGAGGTTCATGATAAAATAGGCTGAAGTCAGCATGGTTTAGTGAAATAGGCCAAAGTCAGCCTGGTTTTGCCTGACAAATGTGTTGGAATTCTTTGAAGCAGTAAATAGACAGAATGTATGAATACTTTATTTTCACATGCGACGTCACAGTGAAATTCTTTGCTTGCATTCCCAAGGTACCCAAATAGTCTCCCAAAAAGGGAGAGTCAGTAATTGTTGTTTACCTTGATTTTCAGAATACCTTTGATAAAGTGCCACGTGAGGCAGTTGAGGAAGATGAGAGCCCATGGTATCAAAGGGCAGATATTAGCATGGATAGCAGATTGGCTGGATGGCAGAAGGCAAGGAATGGCATTCAAGAGGGCTTTTTCTGGTTGGCGGCCATTGACTTGCGGAGTTCCGCAGGGGTCGGTGCTGGGGCCACTACTCTTCACGTTGTACATTAATGATTTGGATGAGGGGATTGAAGGCTTTATGGCCAAGTTTGCGGATGATACAAAAATAGGTGGAGGGGCAGGTAGTGCAGAGAAAGCAGAATCTCTGCATAAGGTTGGACAGGTTGGGAGAGTGGGCAGAGAAGTGGCAGATGGAATATAATGTAGCAAATTGTGGAGTCATGCATTTTGGCAGTAGGAATAAATGCGTAATTATCTAAATGGGGAGAGAATCCAGAAATCAGAGGTGCTAAGGGACTTGCGAGTGCTGGTGCAGGATTCGCAACAAGTTAATCTGCAAATCAAATCAGTAGTAAAGAAGGCAAACACAATGCTAACATTGACGTGTAGGTATTGTGAGCAGTTTTGGCCACCATATCTGAGGAAGAATGTGCTGGCTCTGGAGAGGATCCAGAGGAGGTTTAAAAGAATGATCCCAGGAATGAGTGGGCTAACATACGATGAGCGTTTGACGGCACTGGGCCAGTACACTCTGGAATTTAGAAGAATGGGGGGGGGGGGGGGGGATTCATTGAAACATACAGAATAGTGAAAGGCTTGGATGGAGTGGATGTGGAGAGGATATTTCAACTTGTGGGGGAGCCTAGGACCAGAGGTCATAGCATCAGAATTAAAGGATGCTCCTTTAGGAAGGATATGAGGAGGAATTTATTTAGTCAGAGAGTGGTGATTCTGTGGAATTCTTTGCCACAAAAGTCTGTGGAGTCCATCAATGGATAATTTTACGCCAGAGATAGGCTGTAGGCCGAGGAGCTTTTTCGTTCAAGTTTGTGACCCAACTCACGGAACTACCTGAATTTTTAACATATTGTGTACAAATATTATATAAATCATACCTGAAACTCGTCAAGACCAAAACCAGCACATATTATTATAATATGAGTAAAACCTCAAATTTTCTGAGTAAAATTTGTTCAATCAATGCATGTTTGAAATTGAGGTCGGATGCCAATTGACCAATCACGCGCTTTGTTTTATGGTCGCTAGGCAGCGAGGACCCTGGGATCATGGCTACCTCCGAATTACATCAAAACAATAGCAAGGTTTCCAAGGAATAAAGGTAATGCTAACCTTGCTGATAATTTTGTTTGCCAATTGTTTGCCAGTTGTTACATCATAAAGTTATGATGTAACAACTGAATTTAACTGAAATTGAAAGATGGCTGCCGTTGCTGCGTGAGGGTTTGACAGAAGCTCTAGTCTGCTGGCTCAACTATTTGTCTACTGATGGCGTTCTGAGATACCTTTTCCACTCTAACTCTCCTGGTGTCAATGAACAACGTTTGGTGAATCTAAAAAGCAAGGTAGAACAACTTTAGCACTAAAAATAACTAATTACTGGACTGTCTTCTATCTTCTACTATTTAATTGAGTGGAAATGACTACTGGTCTTACAATGGGCAAGCCAATTGCCCTCCAAAGTGTCTTGGATAACATGCAGCAAATGCAGCTCAACATGATATTACATATGGACAATAAAATTGATCCAATTGGAGCAAGCCTGACTAACATTGAAGGCTCACTTCAAATGCTTGGAGAGCAAGTAATGGAGCTTGAGCATAGAGTTAGCTCCAACGAGGATAATATAATAGACCTGGTTGGACGTGTAAAATCACTTGAAAAAGAAAATGCTGACCTGCAAATTTGGGCAGATGACGCTGAGAACAGAAGCAGACGTTCCAACTTATAACCATATAACCAAATAACAATTACAGCACGGAAACAGGCCATCTCAACCCTTCTAGTCCGTGCCACGAACAAGTATTCTCCCCTAGTCCCATACACCTGCATTCAGACCATAACCCTCCATACCTTTCCCGTCCATATAACTATCCAATTTATTTTTAAATGATAAAAACGAACCTGCCTCCACCACCTTCACTGGAAGCTCATTCCACACAGCCACCACTCTCTGAGTAAAGAAGTTCCCCCTCATGTTACCCCTAAACTTCTGTCCCTTAATTCTCAAGTCATGTCCCCTTACGTTTCGTCGGCATCCCCGAGAAGGTCGAGTCCAAAGATATCACCGGATTCATGGGCCGTCTGATACCGCAGCTTCTCGGTGAAGCGAATTTCCCCACTCCTCTAGCGATTGAGCGCTGTCACCGTACTGGTCGCAAGGATAACTCCAGAACCAAGGGTCCGAGGCCGATCCTGGTGAAGTTCCACTATTTCCAGGATAAGCTGAGGATAATGAAGCTCTCCCGGGAGAAAAATGTGCCCCTTGAGTACAACGGAGCTCGGGTTCATATCTACCCAGACTTCAGCGCTGGTCTTGTCCAGAGACGCCGGGAGTATGATGCGGCTAAGAAGAAGCTACGCGACCGTGACATTAAATACGCATTGATCTTTCCCTGCACACTGAGAGTTGTCCACGTTGGCAAGACACAGTTCTTTCGCACTCCTGATGAAGTTGAGACATTTCTTGGTGAGCTCTCCTCCATTAACTCCTCCATGGACTCTGATATAACAGCCTAATGTTGGTGGCCAGTGGCTGGTGATAGCGTTAGCACAATAATGTTGTTTGCCGATGAACTTTGTGTTTAGCTGGTTTTGGTTGTATTTTTCTATAATTTTCCTACTCAACTCTTGATTTTGATAAAATGATGCCGGCGGCTCCTCTTGTAATTATTTAACCGCTGGACCAGCATTGATTTTTCTGTCTTATTTGCAAAGTTGTAGCTGGCATGAGAGTTGTTATGATTGATGCTGCTTTACTAGTGTTGCCGTAAAAAGTGTCGCAATTGCCGTAAAACGTCGTAACACTAAGAGTTGAGTTTTCTTTTTCTATACGAAATGTAAAAGGTTGTTTGAATGGTAAAGGATTGGTCCCTATAAACAATTGATTATAATCAATTACCAATTATTTGAATATTGAAATGGACAAATTTGATAAATTGACAATTAAAGGCATATGAAGTTTAATCTAGATTTTTTTCTCTTTTTATTTTTATTTTTTATTAACCATATGAGATAATATGAGTTGTTATTTTGGGCTTCATAATGCCCCATTAATTTAAACATAAATGGTCCAGGACCTCATACTTTGATCTATTTGCATAAATATGAGCTATGCAGACTGAGGTGTGTATGCTCGCTTTTTTTTTTTTTTTTCTCTCTCTCTCTCTCTCAATGACGCAGCCTGATCTTGTGTGCTTTGTCTGTCCTGTCTTCTGTGTGTGTGTGTTTGTGTCAATCTGTGTATGTGGCTCTCTCGTCCCCTTTCTCATGCTATTTCCCTGCCCCACTCCCCCAACCTTATCTACACCCAATTGATCCACAATTGATACAGCTAAAGGCCTAAAAATCATCCATTTGAACATTAGGAGTCTTCTTCCAAAGATAGATTTAATTAGAGTTTGGATTGCACAGAATAAACCTGACATAATAACATTTTCAGAAACATGGTTACATAGTGAAATTTGTGACAATGATATTCATATTGATAATTTTGTATTATATAGAGCAGATAGGCCTACGAGAGCTGGAGGTGTGGCTTGTTATGTGTCAACTCGCTTTATATCTGAACCTGCCATCCCTAAAGTAACCTCATTTCTCTTTGAAAGCCTTTTTATTAGGTTAAAACTTCATGAGAATAAACATCTAATTATCGGCACTATCTATCGATCCCCCCCTGTTCATCCTGACTCAACTAAGTCCCTAATTTCCACTCTCACCTCTATTGAACACCCATGTGAATTAGTGCTTCTTGGTGACTTCAATAAAAACTGGCTCGATCGCTCCTCTTCTAACGATAAAAACTTGCTTAAAAGTATAAATCTGACCCAGTTAATCAACGAACCTACCAGAGTTCATGGCAATTCTACATCACTATTAGATTGGATTCTTGTTACCCATCCTGACCGAATCTTAACATCTGGTGTTTTGTCAGATTGCTTTAGCGATCATTCTGCTATTTTCTGTGTGTGGAAGATTAAACCTTCCCGTCTCCCTCCTAAACATATTCGTGTTAGACAATGTAGAAAATTTAATTATGATAATTATATGCATGACCTGATTGCAATAAACTGGGACAGGTTTCAACTTATACCAACTGTTGAGGATGCCTGGAATTATTTATACACTGAAGTCACAAGAGTTATCGATAAGCATGCCCCCTGGAGAGAAATAAAAGTCAAGGGAAAACATTTACCATGGATTAGTGCTGATTTGATCAACCTTTTTAATGAGCGGGATAAAGTCTGGAAGACTTTCAGGGAAACAAAGGACCCTGCTGATTGGGAAAAATATAGGTCCTTAAGGAATCAGTGTACGACAAAAACACGTAATGCTAAATCAAGTCATTTTAAAAAACATCTTTCTGAAGACATGCATAATCCAAAAAAGTTTTGGAAAAGACTAAATAATGTTCTTAATAAATCAAATCAAAATATCAGCACTCAGATTCGGGTCAACAATGACATAATTCAGGACCCTGCTGTTATATCCAATGCTTTCAACCAGCACTTCTCCACTGTATGTAGCTCTACTGTATTTGACTCATCTATTATATGTGACTTTCCAGCTACCTCTACATGTAGAAGCTCTTTTTCTTTTCAAAAAATAAAACCTGTTGACGTTCAACATGCTATTAATGAATTAAAGGATGATTGTGGATCTGGACCAGCTGGTATTGAGACTAAATTCATTAAGTTAGGAGCTAATATTCTAATGTACCCACTATGCGACCTGTTTAATTTGTCCTTCTCAACTTGTACCCTCCCTTCCGCATGGAAGTGTGCCAATGGTACTCCACTGCATAAAGGAGGCGACCCACAAGATATTAACAATTACCGCCCCATCTCAATTATCAACTCGGTGGCTAAAATCCTCGAGAAACTAGTGTTCAACCAGCTATCACATTATGTCTCAACTTTCAACATTCTATCTCCATGCCAGTCTGGGTTCAGACCAAATCACTCCACAACTACAGCTCTGTTAAAACTCACCAGCGATGTGTTCACTGCTTCTGAGGATGGTAAACTCACCGGTGCCATCTTTCTTGATCTAACCAAGGCCTTTGATGTTGTTGACCACTACCTACTGCTTGATAAACTTTACTCTATTGGTCTTTCTTAAAACAATCTACTGTGGTTTAACTCATACCTTCATAACAGACGCCAATGTGTCACCTTTAATGGAAGTCAATCCAATTCCTTAATTGTTGAGAAGGGGGTCCCGCAAGGTTCGTCCTTGGGACCACTCCTTTTCTCTATTTTCATAAACGACCTCCCTAATATCTGTTCTGACTGTCAAACACAACTATATGCCAATGATGCAGTGCTATATACATCTAGTACTAACAAGTCTGAAATTGAAAGAACCCTTCAATCAGATCTTACTTATGTTCAGAAATGGCTATTATTTAACAAATTAATTTTAAATAAAAATAAATCATGCAGTATGTTATTTGGTACCAGACAAGGCCTTGGTAATTCTGTAGATCTGACTATATTATTAAATGAAGGATCACCATTAGAACAAGTATTGAACTTCAAATATCTTGGTGTTTGGCTCGACCCAATGCTTTCATTTATGCAGCATAGTGAGTTGATTACTAAAAAACTCAGCTGTAATCTAGCTATTCTTTACCGCCATATAAATTGTTTCACCTTTCAGATGAGAAAAATAATTGTCTCTCAACTACTACTACCAACACTGGATTATGCTGATATTGTCTATCAGAATACATTTGATACACTTTTACCCTTCCTTATAAAACCATGTACCTGTTTCTAGTATTAGAGTCTTCGAGCTCCTTTATCTAGCTTGCTCTGTGTGTGATCATTTGGCATAACTATTGTATATGCATGGCCATTACACTTATGTATTATTGTATTGCATAGTGTAACAAGGTCTTATATTGTATTACGTCACAATATCATGAAATAATATATCATGTAATAATGTATGTATTAACGTACGATGTATGATAGGTGGTATATGGTATTATGCATTAACATTATGCTGTAACACATAACTATTGTTATTATTGGATATGTAAAGCCAATTAACAATTGTTATAAACTATAACAAGTGGAGATGGAGGGGTTTTGGGATTGGTGTGTGGGTAGGTGGGTCAATGAGAGCCTCTATGTATTATATGTCTTGTGCTGTATGTTCTATGTTGGACCCCCTCGAAAACGAGATGATTGTCCATCTCAAGGGGTTATCCATGAATAAACTTGTTTCAAACTTGTTTCAAACTGTTAAATAAAAATGATAAATAACAAATGTAGAGCTTGGGTTAGAATTAGGTCAGTCAGTCAATCGGTCTGTCAGTCGGTTATTCGGTCAGTCAGTCAGTCAGTCGTTCGGTCAGTCGGTTATTCAATCAGTCAGTCAGTCAGTTGGTCAGTCAGTCGATCAGTCGGTTGGTCAGTCAATCGGTCGGTCAGTTGGTCAGTCGATCAGTCAGACAGTCAGTCGGTCGGTCGGTTGGTCAGTCAGTGAGTCAGTCAGTCAGTCAGTTGGTTGGTCGGTCAGTCAGTTGGTCGGTCGGTCAGTCAGTTGGTTGGTCGGTCGGTCAGTTGGTCAGTCAGTCAGTCAGTTGGTCAGTTGGTCAGTTGGTCAGTTGGTCAGTCATTCAGTTTGTCGGTCAGTTGGTCAGTCAGTCGGTCAGTTGATCATGATGTCTGTCGGTCGGGCAGTCAGTCAGTTGATCATGATGTCTGTCGGTCGGGCTGTCGGTAGACCGATGGATGCTGCGAGTGGTCGCACGGCCAGTGGGTGCTGTGGAGTGGTCAGACTGCCGGTGAGTGCTACGAGTGGTCGGTCGTGCTGTCGGTAGGCCGGTGTTGCAACAAGCGAGTGGGCGGTCTGACGGAGCCGGCGCTATGCGGGTGCTGAAGGCGGCCCGGGCTGTGTGCAGGGCAGTGCTGCTCCACACCATCATCACCACAATGATCCAGAAGGGCATGCTGGCCGAGGTGGATGGGCTGAGGGGCCACACGTACGGAGCCCACAGCCGGTCCCAAAGCGGCTCCAGCTCCAGCCGTGGGCAGCTCTGGAAGGGGGGCGAGTTAGGGTTAGGGTTAGGCATTTTCCTGTCAGTGGAAGATGCCTTGGCCTTCCCCCAGCCTGGCACAGCCCCAGTCCCACTATGGCTGTGACCCCTACTCTGCACACTGGCAGTCAGTGGGGTTCAGTGGGGTTCAGTAAACAGGGGAACCCACAGGAACTGCCCTCACCCATTAATTATGCTGGTTCAGGAGCCGGACCTCTGCGGCAGTCTCATTCAAAATACACATTCACTGTTATATTTATCATATTATTTTTATATAATACTAGACCAAGTGCAGACCCGTTGGGTCTGCTCCCCCAATGGTGTGATCCCCCAACCCAATATTCCACCATGCACCCGTCTCCTCCATTGGAACTGAGCCCGTTGCCAAATGTAAGTTTCCAGCACTCCCCTGCCTCCCTCAATTGGAGCCCTCCCCTGCCTGCTGCAGCAGTGAAAAGTTCAGTGTTCCTCTCTTGCAACTTTGTTTGGAAGTGTGTTGGAAGCTGATGTAAATGGAGAAGCCTGTTTATTTTTGAAATACTTGGGGGGGGGGGGGAGAAGGATTTGATTAAAAACATGTACTTCAACACGACGAAATGAAATGAGGAGTGGATACTTAGAAAGAAAAGCGAAATCTCGTTGGATCTGCTCCCCCAATGGTGTGATCCCCCAACCCAATATTCCACCATGCACCCGTCTCGTCCATTGGAACTGAGCCCGTTCCCAAATGTAAGATTGCAGCCCTCCCCTGCCTGCTGCAGCAGTGAAAAGTTCAGTGTTCCTCTCTTGCAACTTTGTTTCGAAGTGTGTTGGAAGCTGATGTAAATGGAGAAGCCTGTTTATTTTTGAAATACTTGGGGGGGGGGGAGAAGGATTTGATTAAAAACATGTACTTCAACACGACGAAATGAAATGAGGAGCGGATACTTAGAAAGAAAAGCGAAATCTCTACCGAAATGGAAAATATCTCGGAGATTCTGCGTCCGGTTTCGGAGTTGCGGAGCGTCACGCGCGGCGGACGCCGTACGGCGGCAGGCGGACTGATTTGAGTTTTATATATATATATAATGATACATAATTATATATGATTAAAGTCATATTCACGTCATATATATATATATATATATATATATATATATATATATATATATAGATGACGTGAATATAACTGTAATCATATATAATAATATATTGTTTAAATAGACTGCAACATGGAAATAGGCTCCCCTTGGCGTAATATGGGGATTGGACACTTTGATTTTGCTCACAGTCACAGCCGGCAGGCAAGACACGGCTGATATCGGGGTCTAATAACATATTTCGCATCATCAGATTAAAATGAAATTACACCAAAAACTAGATAAGATGTTAAACAAAGATCCTACAGTACGTACCTTTTGTTTGGAGTAGAAAAATAAGAAATTTATTTACGTTTGGAGTTGGAAAATCATTCTATTCGAATGATAAAAAAAATTCCAATGTAAACACTGGGCTTCAGCACCATCCTACCCTTTTGGGTTTTGAATACTGCAGTTTTTTTCTTGGAAAACTAGCTCAAAAAACCATTGAGTATGTGATTCAATATATTAATATCCAACTAATATACAACTTTCTATAACTCTCCCCGATGAAAGCTCACAATACCAGCAAATATCAACTTGCCATATTTAGTATACTTCTCTCCAGAAGCTGGCTCTTCCAAATCCAGGTATATTTTAAAAGTTGTGCATGTGTACTGACATGTATATGTCACATGCATGCTCAAAACATCATCACAACACTCAGTTCTGGAATATCCATCCTCCCAACTAGGAGTGACAAAAACTTTAAGAACAGAAAAATTATTAGAATTTTTCTAGTTTCCATTAAGTAAAATTAGTAAACAACTGTCTTTGATCTTAGAATTAGATTCTTAGAAACAATGTTTTCTTGTTGTGTGTGTTTACTACAAATAAATGACAAGCAGTATACTTCTACACTTACATATGTTTTTTTTATCAAGAATGACTAGGATGTTCCTGTACTCCTGTGATATGCTTCTCAAACCGAGGTTCAATTTCCTTCTGCAAAGCCACCCGCATTACCGAATCAAGATACTGAAGTGAATTCCGTTTCTTAGATTTCAGTTCTACCAAGGTCGAAAATCCTTGTTCAGACAGGAAGGTTGTTGTCATCATTATTAGTGGTTGAAGGGCCTTCAAGGCCAGTGATTTGTATTCAGGGAAAGCAAATAATCCAACCCAATAGTCTCCATAATAGGTGTACATCTCAAAAGATGATTTTTGAGTGGTCATAATGAAGCTCCATCAACCCTTCTGACATTTCCCCAAAATCTGCTCGCTTGATGTGGCTGGTGCTAAAAGGATTAACTATCCACATCTGAAGTCCTGCAGTGGATTAGACCCACTTTGTTTGGTCCCAATGGCTGCCGTGAACCTCCCCCTGTTGACTTCGGTCCCCTGGCACGGTATGTGAAGCCAACAGTTTTAGACCTGGGTTTTAGGATGGACAGTGATTTTAAATTAGATCATCAAATAGGCGTGGTGGTTAAGTCCAGCTTCTTTCACTTAAGGCAGCTGGCAAAGGTGAAGCCCATTCTTGAGTGGCAGCATTTTGAAACAGTAATCCATGCCTTTATCACATCTAGGCTGGATTACTGTAACGCACTCTATTTTGGAGTTGCTCGATCTTCCCTGGCTCGTCTCCAGTTGGTTCAAAATGCTGCTGCTCGCCTTTTAACTGGAACTCGAAAGAGGGAGCACATAACACCAATTCTGGCCTCCCTCCACTGGCTCCCGGTGTACTTTCGAGTTCATTTTTAAATTCCTTTATTTGTTTTTAAATCTTTAAATGGGCTCGCCCCGCCTTACCTCTCTGAGCTGCTTCATCCATACGCTCCTGCCCGGTGCCTCAGGTCAGCTGATCAGCTGCTCCTGGAGGTACCGAGGTCTAAGCGGAAGCTCAGAGGGGATAGAGCCTTCTCTGTTGCTGCTCCGGCGCTATGGAACACTCTGCCGTTGCACATCAGACAGGCCCCCTCACTGTCCATCTTCAAAACCAGTATTAAAACACATTTATATTCCTTGGCTTTTGACCCTGTTTGAGACTTTGCTCCTGTTTTAGTGTTTTTAATGTTTTTAATTTTATTGTTTTTACTCCCTCTTTTAATGTTTTTAATGTTGTGTAATAATTTTTTGTCCATGATTAGTCATGTACAGCACTTTGTTGCAACAGTGGTTGTTTTTAAAGTGCTCTATAAATAAAGTTATTATTATTATTAGACGAAATGTTTATGAAATGCTGCCTCACCCGCTGAGTTTCTCCAGCATCTTTGACTACCTTCCAAGTCCTGCAAATGCTTCTGAGGAAAATATGTTTCATAATTTTTAGACAGCATTAATTCATTCTCAATTATATTTTATCTAATCTGTGCAAAATTTCAAGTAGTTCCTAGACATGGGTCACAAAAGTTAAATTCTAGACACATTTTCGATGCTCGGCCCACAGCCTAAATCCCAGAAAGTCCAGATCCTACAGAAGGCAAAGTGACAGATGAATCTATCTGAATGTCCGGTGGGCGGCGCGACTCTGGTCAGCAGCGGCCTCTGCAGTCTGTCTGCGGTTTATTATTTTCTGTCTGTGTTTTAATGTAGTTTTTGTTATTTTTTGTTGGGGTGTGTGTGTGGGGGGGGAAACTTTTTAAATCTCTCCCTGCACTGGAGACCCGACCTTTTTTCGTCGGGTTTCCGTTGTCGTTGGGGCCGCAACGAGGAGCGGCCTCCAACAGGAAGAAGCCGGGGACTCTGGTGCTACGACTCACCGTCGCCGTCACGGGGCTGGCCGAGTCCGGAGCGGGTGGAGCGGTGGAGGAGCGCTGCTGCTGCTGCTGCTGCTGCTGCTGCTACCGGAGAGTCGGAGGCTCCAACGGCAGGTCTGTGGACGGCGGCACCGGGAGCCCGCGGCTCCCTGGAGGGAGACCGCTTTTCAGGGCTCCTGCAACGGCGACTTCCCCCGCCCAAGTTGCGGGGTTGAAGAGCTCCTGGAGCGGGGCCTGACATCACCGCCCCGCGCGGCTTGAAATGGCCGCGGGACTCTGCGAGCGCACGCCGGGGGCTCTAACAGCAAGACCCGGTGTGCGACCTCGCATCACCCGGCGTGGCTTTAATGGCCGCGGGACAATCGCCATCGCCAGCCGGGGGCTTTGACTTTGACTCTGACATCGGGGGGGGGGAGAGTGCAGTGGAGAGATAAGTGTTTTTGGCCTTCCATCACAGCGATGTGATGGATGTTTATGTAAATTATGTTGTGTTTTGGGTCTATGTGTTTGTAATGTATGGCTGCAGAAACGGCATTTCGTTTGGACCTCAAGGGGTCCAAATGACAATTAAATGTATCTTGTAATCTTGAATCTTGTCAGCAAGTCAGTTCAGCTCAGTTTAGTTTATTGTCAGGTACACAAAAATGCTGGAGAAACTCAGCGGGTGCAGCAGCATCTATGGAGCGAAGGAAATAGGCGACGTTTCGGGCCGAAACCCTTCTTCAGACTGAAGAAGGTTTTCGGCCCGAAACGTTGCCTATTTCCTTCGCTCCATAGATGTTGCTGCACCCGCTGAGTTTCTCCAGCATTTTTGTGTACATTAGTTTATTGTCATGTGTACTGAGCTACAGTGAAAATCTTTTGTTGTGTGCTTTCCAGTCAGCATAAAGATAATACATGAATACAATTGAGCCATTTACAGTGTACAGATACATCACAAATATCCATGACAAAAGGCAAAGACTTACTGCAAACTCAACACCAGCAAGTCGGTGAGATCCTGCCCACCATTATACTGAGTTAAGGGGCACAACAATAGATGTTATTAGGTCCATCGGCTTGCGAATTTGGTGTTCAAGTGAATCAATTATATAGCTTGCCATTTGCCATCTTCGGTCTTTTGATTTAGTACAATAAGCATCCAGGCCTGTGAAAGTAATATATTTAAGAATACATGGAGAAGTAACAGTAATAATTTAAGTACAAAGGCCTTAACTTGTTAAATGTGTGTTACAACTGTCAAGTTAATAGGACTTGATGTTTCAATCCCTGTAGTAAGTCGGCACTCTTGATATTGGCAGTGGGTTGGAGTGGTGAAAGATAGGGTAGGTACCTCATCGGGGTCTTCAGGTGAGCACCCTCCTTCTTTGATGTTTCATTGATAAGCCCACATCTCCAGAGGGCTCAAAGTTGATACCTGGCATCCCAGGTACACTCCCCTTCAGTTCCATACTTTCCTGTCTTCATCTTGCAGCACAATTGTTGTCTTTCCTTTTAATCCAAAGCCAATTGCAGTTTTTTTCCGCTGAATTTGACAATTACTTGATTGCTTGTTGGAGGGAGCGACCCCTCACCCCCATTTTCTTCAATAGACTGGATGTAGATGTAGCAATGAATCCCCTACATCCCACTTCTACAGGGAAAATCTTGGTCTTCCAGCCATTCTGGGCAGCTTCAGTTGCCAGTTCAGAGTACTTGGTCTTTTTCCCCTCATAAGCTTCTTCAACACCATCTTCCCATGGTACTGTCAATTCCACAACGTATGCCAACTTGGCTGTTGTGGACCACAGGACCATGTCTGGCCGGAGTGTTGTAGCCACAATGTCTGAGGGAAACAAGCTTTATTTCCAAGTGCACGTCCATTTTGCAATCCCGAGCAGGCTGCAGACTGCTTACATAGAAACATAGAAACATAGAAAATAGGTGCATGAGTAGGCCATTCGGCCCCGAGCCTGCACCGCAATTCAATATGATCATGGCTGATCGTCTAACTCAGTATCCTGTACTTGCCTTCTCTCCATACCCCCTGATCCCTTTAGCCACAAGGGCCACATCTAACTCCCTCTTAAATATAGCCAATGAACTGGCCTCAACTACCTTCTGTGGCAGAAAGTTCAAGATTCACCACTCTCTGTGTGAAAAATGTTTTTCTCATCTCGGTCCTAAAGGATTTCCCCTTTATCCTTAAACTGTGACCCCTTGTCCTGGACTTCCCCAACATCGGGAACAATCTTCCTGCATCTAGCCTGCCCAACCCTTTAAGAATTTTGTAAATTTCTATAAGATACCCCCTCAATCTTCTAAATTCTAGCGAGTACAAGCCGAGTCTATCCAATCTTTCTTCATATGAAGTCCTGCCCATCCCAGCAATCAGTCTGGTGAAGCTTCTCTGTACTCTCTCTATGGCAAGAATGTCTTTCCTCAGATTTGGAGACCAAAACTGTACCCAATACTCCAGGTGTGATCTCACCAAGTCCCTGTACAAGTGCAGTAGAACCTCCCTGCTCCTATACTCAAATCCTTTTGCTATGAATGCTAACATACCATTCGCATTCTTCACTGCCTGCTGCACCTGCATGCATACTTTCAATGACTGGTGTACCATGACACCCAGGTCTCGTTGCATCTCCCCTTTTCCTAATCGGCCACCATTTAGATAATAGTCTACTTTCCTGTTTTTGCCACCAAAGTGGATAACCTCACATTTATCCACATTTACTACATCTGCCTTTGCATTTGACCACTCACCCAGCCTATCCAAGTCACCTTTCAGCCTCCTAGCATCCTCCTCACAGCTAACACTGCCCCCCAGCTTTGTGTCATCCGCAAACTTGGAGATGTTGCATTCAATTCCCTCGTCCAAATCATTAATATATATTGTAAATATCTGGGGTCCCAGCACTGAACCTTGCGATACCCCACTAGTCACTGCCTGCCATTCTGAAAAAGACTTGTTTACTCCTACTCTTTGCTTCCTGTTTGCCAGCCAGTTCTCTATCCACATCAATACTGAACCCTCAATACCGTGTGCTTTAAATTTGTATACTAATCTCTTATGTGGGACCTTGTCGAAAGCCTTCTGAAAGTCCAGATATAACACATCCATTGGTTCTCCCTTATCCACTCTACTAGTTACATCCTCGAAAAATCTATGAGATTCGTCAGACATGATTTACCTTTCGTAAATCCATGCTGACTTTGTCCAATGATTTCACCACTTTCCAAATGTGCTGCTATCCCATCTTTAATAACTAACTCTAGCAGTTTCCCCACTACCGATGTTAGACTAACTGGTCTGTAATTCCCTGTTTTCTCTCTCCCTCCCTTTTTAAAAAGTGGGGTTACATTAGCTACCCTCCAATCATCAGGAACTACTCCAGAATCTAAAGAGTTTTGAAAAATCATCACTAATGCATCCACTATTTCTGGGGCTACTTCCTTAAGTACTCTGGAATGCAGCCTATCTGGCCCTGGGGATTTATCAGCCTTTAATCCATTCATTTTACTTCGGAGTCACGTGAGTGACTTCGTGAAGAAGCCCGCCCCAGGACGCATTGCGGCATTACGTTTCAGACATGCAAAGCGGCAGCCGGGAGTCAGGGCTCCCGAAGAAACGAGAAAAAATCTAAGTTTAGGTAAGTACTTACCTTTACTGTTACAGCCCCTTTGCGTCTGCTTGTTTCCCGCAGGGCGTGCAAGCGGCCCCCTTGGACTCCGGGAGGAGTTTTCCGTTCGAGGGAGGCGAGGAAAGACGCGACTAGGGAGAGAGAGCGCCGGCGGACCATGAATGGGAGCTGTGCCGGTGCCGGTAAACTCTCCACAGGGGCGACATTGAGAGCGCAGGAAGACGGCGCTAGCACTGCGTTGGGGGTCCCCTCAGTCCTCGCTCGCTCGCGAGTACTGTCCAGGTGAGGCAGGCAGGCGGGCGGGAGGAGGCTTCCGACATTTGCGGAGCCGTTAAGGGGACCCACTGTGCAGTGCTGGCGTGGAGTGCGCTGCAGCCCGAGTGCAGGTGAGCAGCAGCCCGAGTGCAGAGAGAGAGAGAGCGAGGACCGCTAATCAGCGCCCCGCTCCCGACTCTGCATCAAGCCCGTCAGCATCAGCTGCGGGCTTGGGGGGGGGGGGAAATGCTGCACCTGCCCGCTCGACGAAAGGACGTCGTTGGGCAGCAAACAGGGGTGGACCGCTTAGCGGGCGGTCCGCAAACCCGACACCGCGACCGAGCCAGCCCGCTAGCACCTGAGCAGCGGGCTGGATGTGTGTAAAACCCGGCGGTGGAGCTGACATCGGACTGGGACGTCTCTCCACCCAGGAGTGGGAGAGACAGCCCCCTGAGCTGCAGGAGCGGCTCTTGGGCATTGGAAAGGTGAGTTGCAGTTGTGTTTTATTACAGATTTCAGGAACTCAACGCAAAAAACTCGCAAAGAGAAACTGCCCCGCTCCAACTCTACCAGCGGGGCAGCAACCGGCGGCAGCGTCGCTCGCAGAGCGTTTTCGCTATCCCTGAGACCGAGCCAAGCCAGTCTCGCCAGAGCCTACACGGCGGACTGGGAAAGCGGCCAGGAAGCCAAACGGCCGGTCGTCTCCGATTCGTCGGAGGGGGACATGTCTCTACCAAAGCAGAGAGAGACAGCCGCCTGAGCTGCACTTAGCAGCTCCTGGAGGAGAAGGTCCACCGGGAACAGCAGCGCTCCCGGCGAGACAGGACAGGCACCTCCTCCATAGTGTCGTTCAGGCACTGCCCTTTGCTACCCTCATACCACGGGTTGGAGCAGGAGGCTAGCATTGGTGACCAGGGCAGGGCTGGTCTGCAAATGGGGCAGGCGGACAAAAATCGGGAGTATGCATGAGGTGCAGGATCAGGAACAGCTGTTGGGTGTCGTGGACCGCTTCGGTAGCAACCCCACGGGCTGGAGCACCGCCGGAGCCAAAACAATGGCAGCCAGCAAGAATATACAGCACCAGAGAGCTATGAGGCCCTTAAGGGGAATAAGCCTAAAACAGCAAAATCTGGAAGTTGTGGGGGCCCTTATGCGGGCATAAAAACTCAAGCTACAGCGGATCCGAAGGCTCCTGATGTCAGCTATCACAGCCTATGCTTGTTCTGTGGAGATAACGAGATCAACACATGCCACCAGAAAGTGCTGGTATTAAGGTGTACCACGATTCGAACTAAATAATCTCTGAAGGGAAATACAACACCTGCCCTCAATCTCAAAGATGCAGGCTTGAGCAAAGCCCAGCAGCGGAGGCAGACTCACTGCTATTTGGGAGAGATCTGAACAAAAAGCTGAAGGAGATCGAAGAGGTATCAAAAACCTTCGGCATCATGAGGGCAGGCCAAGGGACGAGCAAACCACGACTTTCGATAACCTAACAGCAGCACCTCACGGCATCTACCAGTCTATGTCTAGAATATGGGACTGGTGAAAGCTTGGGGCCGCACTATCCCCAAAGATCTTTTAGATCAGGGCCCGCCGCGGACCCCCTGGAAAATGCCCCCCCCCCCCCAACGTCGCCAGCACATCCTCAGAACAAAAGCACTCAGAAAACAGAAAACACAAAACCGCCAATAACCATGGAGGTAGGTGGGTCTGGTTCCTACCAGCATATAGAGCGCTTTCTTGGACTATCTTGGCTTTCATATTAATTCAGTCCACGTAACTATAAGGATGCCAAGAGACAACATAGTTGAATTGGCACAAACAAGCACAAAGTAATGGTCAAACTACCAACTACTCGACAAATAACAGAGTAATTGGGAAAAAATGGTACCATTTCTGTCTACATCATTCAGATGTTAGTATCAAAAACAACATATAGGTTGTCATTGAGCATCTCATGAAGTTACCCACTGAAGTAATATCAGAAAGACAGTGGTGGGGTTACCACTTATACTGGGCATTAATTATCTAAAAAATGTTCGGGTGAATTTATGAGTTTAAAGCACTTGCATGTATGGGTATAAATAGACTACACTATGGAGGTGGCCTATATTAACCATATGGCAGCATAAAGTCGGTATCATATGAGAAGTTGGTCAAACCAATTTGGCAATGGTATATCCATAGATGTATTTGACTATCAACAACTTACCTGGGTGGTAAGCAAAATACAGTGACAGACAACAGGTCACATAATATTAAGGACTACATCAATTAGATGTTTTCATATAAAGTTAACAAAACTATTAAGCTATATGATGCAACAGATATTAATGCATTTCATTGTCGCTGTACTGTACACTGACAATGACAATTAAAATGGAATGTGAAACTGATATCGATTATTTGCATTAACGCTATATCACCAGGTGTTCGGGGATGTCCTATGTATGTCGCGGGGGGAAACCAGACCCTGGGCCAGTGGAATCCTCATTAAAAAATTTCTCTGGGACAGATAGTTCCAGCAGAAAGATCGTCAGCTATATATATTAACTTTTCTGACCTATAGGTCATGTTGTCATTCAAGAATGTATTTATAATATTGATAGACAAATGCATTCACGCTGCATTGGTGAAATTAATTCTATGTATTTTTCCCTTCTGCCTCACCAATCGAGAACAACGCACAGTACAAAAGGATTCTGCTTCAGGTATTTGATAGTACCTGACGGACTTACGCAGGCCTTGTTTTCACTTCACGCCATGACATGGCTGTTGAAACTTGGATGGTGTTTTTCCAGTACCCAGAATTATTAATATCGGAGCCGGGCACAAATCAACTGTGCCATGAGAAATAAGCTCCTGAGCTGCAGATTCTGCGCAAGCCTCTGGGACTGGGATTGTTATACTGAATAATCGACACCATGTCAGCATCCTTTTGAACATCCACTGGACTACAACACTTGTCCAGCATCAAGAGAAGTACTGCAAGGATAAAGGGGAAAACCTACTCATCCGATACAGGTACTACGAACTGGAATTCCTGGAGAACCTTCATCATGATGAAGGATTCGGCTACAGTGCCATCAACACAGCTAGAATTGCCCTGCCTGTTCTTTTTCAAAACAGCTACAGGACAACAGGCCATGGGGTCACTGGCTGGTGGTAAATTTGAAGGGTATTAAAACTCTAAACCCCTAGACTAGGGACACCTATATATGGGATGTCACAGTGGTTAACCACACTTCAGGGGATCCCACCAGCCAGAGTCCTAAACCTGAACCTTCTATGCACTAAAAACATATGTTAAAGGCACATGGAGCAGCACAGAGTGTCCAGTCACTACTCCTATTTTCAACTAGACACCATGCTCACAGCTTCAGACCAGATCTCTATCATTTGTTCAGGGAATGGTCAAACCAGACCAGGAACACCTTATCCAGTCATAAAAAACGGGCTACCCGCCAGAAAACACGGTATGTGCCAAGACCCTATTACCTTACATAGACACAACCTAATTATGCGAGGGAGATGAAAAGCCTTGTGGGTTGGTCACAAAACACCTTGTGGTCGGGTAACAAGCCTTTTTTGAAATGGCTCAAGCAGGTTAAAGCTCCTGGGATAAAACTAACATGTATAAAGTTGTCATCCCACAGGAGAAGCTTCCACGTCAACGGCAAAAGAATGGACGTGCCTGTAAACCACATCCTGGCTACAGCAGAATAGTGGGGGTAAAACGTTCAGAGAAATAAATTATTATAAACTGTTGACAAAACCTGTTTTTATTTGCAGGAAGATTCCAATCTGCAAATATTCAAATTAGCCAAGGGGAGCATTTAAAATTCTTCAGTGTTATTGTAAAATACCATTGGGTTTTTTCTATAAACAGAATCATTGGTTGATTATGATAACACGCTTCCTCCCTCAAAGGCTTCGGCAGCGAGTGATATAAGCTGTTACACGGTTTGAAATCACAGAGCTTTGAAATCTTCACGAAGTCACTCACGTGACTCCGAAGTAAAATAGTAAGATTAAACGAGAACTTACCAGTTTGAAGTTTGATCTGTATTTTATGAGGAGTTACGATGAGGGATTACGTGCCCTCCGCTCCCACCCTCATTACATGGATCAAACTGATAATTGATGTCTCTTTATTCTTTACTATGTTACTTCAAATACGTGTCTGTCTGTGATTCCACACCGCTGCTTTGAAGTTATGCCGCAATGCGTCCTGGGGCGGGCTTCTTCACGTAATCCCTCATCGTAACTCCTCATAAAATACAGATCAAACTTCAAACTGGTAAGTTCTCGTTTAATCTTACTAATTTACCTAACACCACTTCCCGGCTAACCTGTATTTCACTCAGTTCCTCCATCTCATTTGACCCGCGGTCCCCTGCTATTTCCGGCAGATTATTTATGTCTTCCTTAGTGAAGACGGAACCAAAGTAGTTATTCAATTGCCATGTCTGCCATGTCCTTGTTCCCCATGATCAATTCACCTGTTTTTGACTGCAAGGGACCTACATTTGTTTTAACTAATCTCTTTCTCTTCACATATCTATAAAAACATTTGCAGTCAGTTTTTATGTTCCCTGCCAGTTTTCTTTCATAATCTATTTTCCCTTTCCTAATTAAGCCCTTTGTCCTCCTCTGCTGGGCTCAGAATTTCTCCCAGTCCTCTGGTAGGCTGCTTTTTCTGACTAATTTGTACGCTTCATCTTTTGTTTTGATACTATCCCTGATTTCCCTTGTTATCCACAGATGCACTATCTTACCTGATTTATTATTTTGCCAAACTGGGATGAACAATTGTTGTAGTTCATCCATGCAGTCTTTAAATGTCTTCCATTGCATATCCACCGTCAACCTTTTAAGAATCAATTTCCAGTCAATCTTGGCCAATTCACGTCTCATGCCCTCAAAGTTACCTTTCTTTAAGTTCACTCTCCATCCTAATGAAGAACTCAACCATATTATGGTCACTATTGCCTAAGGGGCCACGCACCACAAGACTGCTAACCCTTCCTCATTACTCAATACCCAGCCTAGAATAGCCTGCTTGCATCCTTTGATGTTATCTGGTGCTCTGGAGATTGGCCTGCTGATACAAATGTTGTGAAGCGGACATTGCCTGCCAATGTTTGTGGGGAAACATTTGTGGTCGTTCGCCTCTGTTCCGGGATTTATGCCAGGTGTCTGAGAACTTGGTTATGCCGCCATAGGTAACGTCCATGAGTGAGGCTCGTAGTGCATCCTGTTAAAATGTGCTTTAGTGATAAAGGGAGTGGCAAAGGGAGCAAGCGGGATCTTCTCCGAAACACTGCTTCAGGTTCTCCGGTGGGGGTAGAACGGCATAAGTCGCTGAGTTAGCCGAGTTCCCACCATTTGCCAGCTGTCACGCCTGCTGAGTTTCCTCTTTTCCAGGCTTTCCCAGTTAGTCCATTGGCCCTGCGTGGCCATTGAGACCAAATATCCAATAGCGGAGCAAGATAGTCCACTCGACGAAAAAGCCGTAGTAGGGTCATGGGTAATCTTTAGCGCCATTTCCGTAACCGGCAGTTATAAATATTTATAAATATAAATATATATAAATATAAAAAAATAATATGTTTATATATGTGTGTGTGTGTGTGTGTGTGTGTGTGTGTGTGTGTGTGTGTGTGTGTGTGTGTGTGTGTGTGTGTGTGTGTGTGTGTGTGTGTGTGTGTGTGTGTGTGTGTGTGTGTGTGTGTGTGTGTGTGTGTGTGTGTGTGTGTGTGTGTGTGTGTGTGTGATGTGAATATGACTGTAATTATATAAGATAATATATCTTATCTATCTTATATAATGATCTTATCTATCTTATCTTATATTACTACAACTAAGATTTTGACCACTTTCTGTTTTGTGATTTCTGAATGAAAGCCGCCACTTACGGCCCTCATTTTTGGCCAGAGTCCCCCGTCTGTTGAGCTGGACCAGAGAATTTTTCCCATTGATGAACCATAAAAGAGTTATTAACGTTTTAAAAATGTTGACATTCTCTCCACTGCCCCTGCTGGTGGGATGGGGGAGGGACTATAAAACACGGAAGTGTTGCGCCTTAATCAGTCTCTGCAAGATGGGGGAAGATGGGTCACATCTCTCAGTCTGAGCTGTGAATAACACTAAACGCATGTCTACTAAACTGTGTGTGTGGTTTTCCTGACCTTGAGTGCCCTTAATATGGTTTAAAAATAAAAGAATATGGTTAGTTTGAAGTAAAAAGCACTGCAAATGGTTGTTCGGGGGTTTTGGGTTGAAGTAAAAAGCACTGCAAATGGTTGTTTGGTGGTTTTGGGTGGAAGTAAAAAGCACTGCAAATGGTTGTTTGGGGGTTTTGGGTGGAAGTAAAACACACTGCAAATGGTTGTTTGGGGGTTTTGGGTGGAAGTAAAAAGCACTGCAAATAGCTGTTTGGGGGTTTTGGGTGGAAGTAAAAAGCACTGCAAATGGTTGTTTGGGCGTTTTGGGTGGAAGTAAAAAGCACTGCAAATGGTTATTTGGAGGGTTTTGGTTGCAGTAAAAAGCACTGCAAATGGTTGTTTGGGGGTTTTGGGTTGAAGTGAAAGGCACTGCAAATGGTTGTTTGGAGGTTTTGGGTTGAAGTAAAAGGCACTGAAAATGTTGGTTTGGGGGGTTTGGGTTGAAGTAAAAGGCACTGCAAATGGTGGTTTGTGGGTTTTGGGTTGAAGTAAAAGGCACTGCAAATGGTTGTTTGGGGGTTTTGGGTTGAAGTAAAAGGCACTGCAAATGGCTGTTTGGGGGGTTTTGGGTTGTAGTAAAAGGCACTGCAAATGGTTGTTCGGGGATTGGGTTGAAGTAAAAGGCACTGTGCTGGACCACATTCTGTTTACATGCATTAATGCCACCAGCTGGATATTCCGGTTCCTACAGCTTTGAGTTACCTTTCCTATTATACAGGAAGTTATCATAAACCAGGAAGTCCAGATCAGAGAGAATACCTCATGGTGTTTAGACAGTGTAATTCTCAGTGTGTAATCTATCGCCATCCTATCCCACCAGCTTGTTAGACGCAATGTCTGTGAGTAATTATGTTTGTCAACAGCATCTTTATAGACCATCTAGACCAAGTGCAGACCCGTTGGGTCTGTTTCCCTAACGACGTTTGGGGGGGGGGGGGGGGAGGGGGGCTGCAGCATCACACTCACATTACCACCCCCCAAACACACAGGTAGGGGGAGGGGAGGCGAGAAGAGGGTAGGGAGGGGAGAGGAGGAGGAGGAAACGGGACAGATTTGGGAGGGAAAGGAGAGCGGGGTAGGAGGTGAGAGAGGGGGATGGGGGGAGAGAGACGTGGGGGAGGGGGGATGGGGAGGGAGGGAGGGGGAGGATGGAGGGGGGGGGGAGGGAGGAGGAGAGGGGTAGGGGGAGTGATGGAAGACGGACAGAGGGGTAGGGGGGGAGGGGGGGGGGGGGGAGCGAGGGAAGGGGGTGGGGGAGAGAAGGATGGGGAGAGGGAGAGGGGTGAGGTGATGGAAGGGGGAGGAGAGACGGGGGGAGAGAAGTGGGAGAGTGGGGAGGGAGGGAGGGGTAGAGGGGTAGCGGGAGTGTGGTAGAAGAAGGACGGGGGAGTGGTGAAAGAGGAACAGAGGGGTAAGAGGAAGGGGGGGGGGAGAGAGGGAAAGGGAGGGGAAGAGAGAGAGGGTGGGGAGGGAGAGGGGTGGGCTAAGGGGAGAGAAGTGGAAGAGTGGGGAGGGAGGGGTAGGGGGAGTGGTGGAAGAGGGACAGAGGGGTGTGGGAAGGGGGGCGGGGGGAGAGAGAGGGAAGGGGGGTGGGGGTAGAGAGGGAAGGGGGGGGGGGGGGGGGAGAGAGGGAAGGGGGGTGGGGGGAGAGAGGGAGGGATGGGTGGGAAAGGGAGAGGGGTGAGGAGAGGGAAACATAGAAACATAGAAATTAAGTGCAGGAGTAGGCCATTCGGCCCTTTGAGCCTGTACCACCATTCAATATGATCATGGCTGATCATCCAACTCAGTATCCTGTACCTGCCTTCTCTCCATACCCCCTGATCCCTTTAGCCACAAGGGCCACATCTAACTCCCTCTTAAGTTCCGATTGGACATATGTGAACATTGGGCATTGTGACATCACACAATGGAACGTTCACCATTGGCTGGGGCTCCTGCAAAGGCATATGTAAATGAATCCATTCCGATTGGACATCTGTGAGCATCGGGCATTGTGACATCACACGATGGAACGTTCACCAGGGGCTGGGGCTGGTGCTGCTTCTATGGGTGAGAAGCCAGTTTATTTTTGAAATATTGGGGGGTGGGGGGGGAAGGATTTGATTAAAAACGTGTACTTAAACACGACGAAATGTAATGAGGAGCGGATACTTAGAAAGAAAAGTGAAATCTCTACCGAAATGGAAAAGATGTCGGCGATTCTGCGTCTGGTTTCGGAGTTGCAGTGAATCAAAGGAAGAAATGCAGCCGGCAGCCGTACATGTAAATGGATCCATTCCGATTGGACATCTGCGAGCATCGGGCATTGTGATTGGACATCTGCGAGCATTGGGCATTGTGACATCACACGATGGAAACGAATCAAAAGGCAGAAAGGCAGCCGGACGGACCGCAGGCGACAGGCACAGACTTTTATATAATAGATAGATAAACATTATTGAGCAGGATTTTTATTATTAACAAAGTTAAGAATGTTTCATGTACCCTAGCTGGTTTCTCATATAACTGCACTGTATTTGGTGGTGGCATCATAGTTTATGTTCCTATACCATGTGCAAAACGTAACTAAATATGCTGCTCCCTTTCTGCTTGTACGTTACAGTTTCACAGTTGAATACAGTAAAGCATCAACGACATCTCGTGTATATGGGTCTTTATTGGATTAATTGTGTAACTTGCTAGATAGCTGGATAAGGTAATTCAGCGAGTCCAGTATAGTGAAAAGACAGCACCACAACAAGCTGTGCTACAGGGTGGCTCACATCATCACATTGTCTGTCCGCACCTCTACACCATGGCAACAAGCAACCAAGACAACGCTTCACCGAATACAGCGCTGCAGCCAGTTCTAGTGCCAGCATGGCCGCCCTTAAAGCGCGGGCTAAAGCAAACGCAGCCTAAGCCAGAGCAGTATTCGCTCAGAGAGTGATAGATATGAAGGTCGAGGCTGCGCGGATGCAGGCAGAGGCTACGCGGATGCAGGCGGAGATGATGGTCGAGGCTACATGGATGCAGGCGACCATAGAGGCCTTGCAGCAAGAAAAAGAGATGAAAGCAGCCATTGCAGAGGCCGACACCATAGAAGCAGGTTTATTTGTAGAACAAGGGTCACGTGATAGATCACCAAGCCCTGTTCATCCTCAAAAGCAACACGAGCGTACTCTGGACTACGTCATAGAGCAAGCCAGCATAAAGTCAAGCCATCACGTCACCAATTATGATGTCGAGAGTGGTAGCACACTATTTGGTTCATTGCCGCCCGTTCATCAGACCAAATCTAATCTGGCCAGTTCATTTCATAGGCATCACAATCCCAGTAATGTGCAAGGAAACATGGAGCCTAAATTTGAGGATAGAAAACCAACTTCAACCTTTCTGCATGGCAGCTTTATCGACTATCCTCGAGCCACCAATAATATCAATCCCACCACCATAGACCTCGCCAGATACCTGCCAGCCAGCTTGTTACAACGGGATTGGCATTCTTTAATGACAAGCCCGAGAATTACTGGGCTTGGAGATCCTCCTTCCAAAACGCCATAGCAGGCCTGGGCCTTTCACCTGGAGAAGAGCTAGATCTTTTGATAAAATGGCTTGGAAAATTCCCGATTGGGAAAGGGGGAGATGCAGCGAGACCTGGGTGTCATGGTACACCAGTCATTGAAGGTAGGCATGCAGGTGCAGCAGGCAATAAAGAAAGCGAATGGTATGTTAGCTTTCATTGCAAAAGGATTTCAGTATAGGAGCAGGGAGGTTCTACTGCATTTGTACAGGGTCTTGGTGAGACCACACCTGGAGTATTGCGTAGTTTTGGTCTCCAAATCTGAGGAAGGACATTATTGCCATAGAGGGAGTGCAGAGACGGTTCACCAGACTGATTCCTGGGATGTCAGGACTGTCTTATGAAGAAAGACTGGATAGACTTGGTTTATACTCTCTAGAATTTAGAAGATTGAGAGGGGATCTTATAGAAAAACTTACAAAATTCTTAAGGGGTTGGACAGGCTAGATGCAGGAAGATTGTTCCCGATGTTAGGGAAGTCCAGGACAAGGGGTCACAGCTTAAGGATAAGGGGGAAATCCTTTAAAACCGAGATGAGAAGAACTTTTTTCACACAGAGAGTGGTGAATCTCTGGAACTCTCTGCCACAGAGGGTAGTTGAGGCCAGTTCATTGGCTATATATTAAGAGGGAGTTAGATGTGGCCCTTGTGGCTGAGGGGATCAGGGGGTATGGAGAGAAGGCAGGTACGGGATACTGAGTTGGATGATCAGCCATGATCATATTGAATGGCGGTGCAGGCTCGAAGGGCCGAATGGCCTCCTCCTGCACCTAATTTCTATGTTTCTATGTTTCTATGAAAAGAATCCTCGGAGCAGGCAACAAGAATTAAGGCTGTCAACATGAGGAATCCATCAGCAGGTTTGTCGATGGTCTGGCAGAGGCTCAAAGAAACCTATGGTTCACCTGAGTCTATTGAGTATGCTCTCTTTACCAAGCATGAGAACTTTCCCAGGATCGCCATCAAAGAGCCATACAAGCTACGTGAGCTCGGGGACCTTCTGTCAGAAATCGAAGTGGTAAAGTTCGGTGGGTATCTACCTGGTTTGTCTTACCTCGATGCCTCCAGGGGAGTTGCACCGATTGTTGAGAAGCTTCCTCATAACATTCAGGAAAAGTGGGCTGACTGGAGCCAATTATAAACGCCGCCACTGCATCCATTTCCCCCCATTTAGAGTGTTTACCGACTTTATCCGTACGGAAGCAAAAACCAGAACGGATCCCAGCTTCAATCTTTGCTTCTCTCGTCCAGCAATCGTTCAGAGGGAAAACATAGAGAGACATTGTAAAACTCTTGTCTCTGTCCACTGGACACAAGCATCTCCAACAACTCCTGAGACACCGAAATCGAGTGACCCATCCAAGCTGTGTCCCATTCATGCTAAGATTCATCCATTAAAGAAGTGCAGAGCCTTCAGAGAAAAGAGCCTGGAAGACCGCAAAAACTTCCTTAAGGAACATTCCATTTGTTTCCGCTGCTGCTCCTCCACAAGTCATTTCGCCAAGAATTGTACAGCAGAAGTGAAATGTACTGAGTGCGACAGTGACAGACACCTCTCTGCTCTACATCTATGCCCAGCCCCTTGGAAGTCCAAGCCATCTCCCCCCCGCATCTGAGCATGACGGGGAGGAAGAGGTAGCGGTAAACCAGGAGATCACCTCCAGATGCACAGAGGTGTGCGGTGATGGGGTCAGCGCGAGAGCATGTGCTAAGATATATCTCATCTCAGTCTATCCAGAAGGACGTCGTCAAGAGGCACGCAGGTTGTACGCCATCTTAGATGAACAGAGCAACCGCTCTCTTGCAACATCTGAGTTCTTCAATATCTTTGAGATCAAAGGCAATCTTAAGCCATATACACTGCGGACATGTGCTGGGCTCAAGCAGACTGCAGGTGGAACAGCCTGCGGTTACATGGTGGAGTCTGTGGATGAGAAGACATTGCTCCCTCTTCCTCCACTCATAGAATGCAATCAAGTGCCTAACATCCGTGCCGAGATCCGCACTCCCAATGCTGCGCATCACCACAGCCATCTCAGATGCATTACCAACGCGATTCCTCCACTGGACCCAAACGCCAAAATACTGCTCCTATTGGGAAGAGATATTCTGCACGTGCATAAAGTAAGGAAACTAATTAACAGTCCCAACAATGCCCCGTTCGCCCAGAAGCTGGATCTGGGATGGGTAGTTATTGGTGATATAGGTCTTGGTGGAGCACATAGACCTACCCAAGTGGAGGGACGCGCTCCAGGATCTACAGAGGCTACAGATTTCACGCCCCTATACCACATTCTCAAAGTCGAGCATGCTACAAAAGGAGCTTTCTCTGTTCTCAAACGCATCAGTCAAGGCCATTGCTGCAGTTGTCTATCTGAGGGTCACCACCGAAGATGGAATAATGGAGGCAGGCTTCATCTTTGGGAAAGCAAAGCTGGAAACCCAGCCAGAGCTCACTATTCCAAGACAGGAATTGTGTGCAGCGGTCCTGGCTGTCCAAATCACATAGATGATTGTGAAGGAGATGGACTTGTCATTTGACGACATAATCTACCACGTAGACAGCAAAGTGGTGCTGGGGTACATCTGTAACCGGTCAAGGCGGTTTTACACATACGTCCACAGCCGTGTCCAATGTATCCATCAGTTTTCGTCATCTCATCAGTGGAGGTATGTTCCCACAGATGACATCCCAGCTGACCTCGGATCACGGTCCATCCCAGAAGCTCTACATTGCACCATCACCTGGCTGTCAGGAACAGCGTTTCTCAAGGGACCACATACCTGCAATGTTTTACCTCAAGAGACCTTTGAGGTCGCGGAGCTAGATCTAGATAGTGAGATCTGTCCTCTTGCAACTAACATGACACAGGTCCTTACTGTGTTGAATCCCTCAAGAAATGAGTGGCCCAGGGCAATCATCTCAAAGACGTTTCCAAGTCAGGATGGGAAGGTTCGGAGTGAAAGTCAGATCTTCAAGGATGGAGGCCAGAAGCTCTACGTCCGCCCAATCACTGAAGTAGTTCTTCTCCTGCCTCCCGAGGACTCTGGGGGTTAAATGGAAGATTTGCATGGGGTCTGGGAGACCCCAGGCGGGGAGTGTGCTGGACCACATTCTGTTTACATGCATTAATGCCACCTGCTGGCTATTTCAGTTCCTACAGCTTTGAGTTACCTTTCTTGTTATACAGGAAGCTATCATAAACCAGGAAGTCCAGCTCAGAGAGAGTACCTCATGGTGTTTAGACAGTGTAATTCTCAGTGTGTAATCTATCGCCATCCTACCCCACCAGTTTGTTAGACGCAATGTCTGTGAGTAACCATGTTTGTTAACAGCATCTTTATATGTTATAAACGTTATTGAGCAGGATTTTTATTATTAACAAAGTTAAGAATGTTTCATGTACCCTGGCTGGTTTCTCATATAACAGCACTGTATTTGCTAGTGGCATCATAGTTTATGTTCCTATACCAAGTGTATAACGTACCTAAATATGCTGTTTACCTTTCTGCTTGTATGTTACAGTTTCATAGTTGAATACAGTAAAGCATCAACGACACCTCGTGTCTACAGGTCTTTATTGGATTAATTGTTTAACTTGCTAGATAACTGGATAGGGACATTCAGCGAGTCCAGTATAGGCACTGGAAATGGTTGTTAGTTCGGGGTTTTGGGTTGAAGTAAAAGGCACTGCAAATGATTGTTTGGGCGTTTTGGGTTGAAGTAAATGTCACTGCAAATGGTGGTTTGGCAGTTTTGGGTTGAAATAAAAGGCACTGCAAATGGTGGTTTGTGGGTTTTTGGGTTGAAGTAAAAGACACTGCAAATGTTGTTTGGGGGGTTCTTGGTTGAAGTAAAAGGCACTGCAAATGGTTGATTGGGGTTTTGGGTTGAGGGAAAGAGCACTGTAAATGGTTGTTTGGTGGTTTTGGGTTGAAGCAAAAAGCACTGCAAATGGTTGTTGGTCTAAACTTGACAACTTCCTGTTTGCACTTTATATTGATTTCAGATAAAACGCTACCACTTACGGCTGTGATTTTTGGCCATCTTACTCAGTCCCCCTCTGCTCATCAGGTGCAGAGGATTCTTCCCATCAATGAAAAATAAAAGTGTTATTAGTGTTTAAAAAATGTCAATCACGCCATGAAGGCCACACCTTTTCCAGTGGGAGGGGGAGGGATTACCATGAAGTGTGGCTGTGGCTCAGTCGCTGCATGATGGGGGAGGGAGATTCTGTCTGAGCTGTGAATCAACTGAACACACTGAATGTCTACTGAACTGTGAGTGTGGTGTTTTGTGTGGTTTTATGGTGGTTTTATCCTGCATGAAATGGTCTGAAACTGCATTTGAATGTGGTGGCCTTGCACCCTGCATGAAATGGTATGAAACTGCATTTGAATGTGGTGGCGTTGCACCCTGCATGAAATGGTATGAAACTGCATTTAAATTTGGTGGCCCTGCATCCTGCTTGAAGTGGTATGAAACTGCACTGAATTTGGTGGCCTTGCACCCTGCTTGAAGTGGTATGAAACTGCACTTAAATTTGGTGGCCTTGCACACTGCTTGAAGTGGTATGAAACTGCGCTTGAATTTGGTGGCCTTGGATCCAGCTTGAAGTGGTATGAAACAGCACTTGAATTTGGTGGCCTTGCATCCTGCTTGAAGTGGTATGAAACTGCACTTGAATTTGGTGGCCTTGCACCTGCTTGAACTGGTATGAAACTGCACTTGAATTCCGTGGCCTTGCACCCTGCTTGAAGTGGTAGGAAACTGCACTTGAATTTGGTGGCCTTGCACCCTGCTCGAAGTGGTAAGGGACTGCACTCGTATTTGGTGGCCTTGCACCCTGCTTGAAATGGTAGGAAAATGGATTTGAATTTGGTGGCCATGCACCCTGCTTGAAATACAATTTCAAGGAATAGCCGTGAGTCAACTACCAACCCACCAGCCATGAGTGAGCTGCCAGCACATCAGGCTTGAGGGATTGAGCTGCCACCCCAATAATCTATTTGGCCCACAATGTCCATACTGGCCCTCTGGAGACCAGTCCCTTCAGCCCACAACACCCATACCAGCGCTCCCGAAAGCCCTCCCCTCCTCCTACTGGCCACCAATATTGGAATTGGTGGAGAGGTGGAATATTGCGTCGGGGGACCAGCCCTCCCATGTGAATATGGAACCCAACGGGTCCCACTTAATCTAGTAACTATTAAAACACTGATCTTGGATGTGTGTATATTTATTTGTGTGTTTGTGTATTTGTGTGTGTGCTGTTCGTCTGTATTTCACATCTCCTCAAAAACAGGATGCGCTAACGTTGAATTTTTTACATATTCCGATAGAAATTTATGTCATGATGTCAAAAATTGCCTCATCTGAAAATTTCATGCATTATTTCCTGAGTTATTTATGAAAATTTTCTTGGTAATCTTGGTAAATAAACGAGATGGTCTAGCTGATGATGTCACAATTGCTCTGCCTGCCTGCCTCTGCTTGTGCTGCGAGTTGTGCTGACGTCCCCCTGTTTTGTCTCCTGTACTTCTTGTCTTCTTAACTTTAATTTCTTTAAATTTGTTACTTAGCATCTTTAAACTGCTGCTCGGGTCTTGCTGCGCGCTCCGCTGGGCTCCTTGATGTTCTAGAACATGGCGGCGGCAGTCGTTATCGCAGCACGGGTGAGGGTGCGGGACAGCGCGATGGGAAGGTGACTGTGGTGGCAATTACTCCCTCTGGGAGAGGCTGTCTATGGAGACCAGCGATTTCTCCATCGATCGCAGGGACTCGGGGAATCGTGATGCCTTTTCCTCGCTGGTGATCCCGATTACACCTGGCTGTCATGGGGATGAGCTCCTCTCCGCATCCCCTGCCTGATCGTCTGTCACGCGTGTGGTTGGGTTTCCCCTCGCGGGAGCCACGATCGACCGGCCCTCCGCTGCTTTTCACCGTCCTCAGATCGCTCCGGGCCTTGCTCGGGTCCACGCTGGTCGCAGCCTAGCTCGGGCCCAGCACCTGGTGAGGAGTCTGCTGCTCTACGACGTGGGGAGGTGCTGCCTCTACCCCGTCCCCCACCCTCTCCACCCCCTCCCTGAGAGAGAGAGGGGGGGAGGGAGAAGGGAGGGAGAGGGGGAGTAGAGGAGGAGGAGAGGGGTGGAGGGGGAGAGGAGAGAGGAGAGGGGGAGTAGAGGGGTGGAGTGGGATGAGGGGGGCCTTGCTCAGGCGCACGCCCAGCGACAGCCACGCATGGGCCCGGCACCTGGTGTGGAGGCTGCTGCTCTACGACCTGGGTAGGAGCTGCCTCTACGCCCTCCCCTCTCTGTCCCCTCCCTTTCTGCCCCCTTCCCTCTCCGCCCCCAGTTCCTCTCTGCACCCCCTTCCTCTCTGCCCCTCCCTCGCTCTCTGCCCCCCCAACCCCTCTCTCTCTGCCCCTCCTCCTTCTCTAGGGAGTGGTGAATTTTGGGACCCATGGGTGAGTGGTGGAGTATAACATTAGGGAATCAGCCGTCCCCTGTGACGCCGTGCCCCCTTATCCCTCAATCTCTATCCCCCTCCCTCTCCCACTCTACCCCGCTCCCCCTTCCTCTCCACCCCACCCTCTCTAACCGCACCTTTGCAGTTGGGGGTTATGCGTGAGTGGGTATGGCAGGGTACGGGGTAAAAGGAGCGAATTAATAATATTAATATAATATTAAGGGGCGTGGTTAGTGTGTGTGTGTGTGTGTGTGTGTGTGTGGTGGGGGGGGGGTGGTTAGTGAGTGTGGGAAGTGGTTAGTGTGTGTGATGCTGCAGGCCCCAACCCCCGCCTTGAGATAACAGGGCCCAACGGGTCCCCCTTGGTCTAGTAACTATTAAAACTCTGATTTTGGATGTGTGTGTATTTATTTGTGTGTGTGTGTTGGTGCGTGTTTTGTGTGATCATCTCCGATTCACATCTCCTGACATGACGCGCTAACGGTGACATTTTTACATATTCCAACAGGGATTTACACCATGATGTCATTTATTAAAATTGTTTTAAAGACAGAGATATACGCTTTGAGTTATTTATTAAAATTGTTCACAAATCTGAAGTCTTTTTAAAAGTTAACGAGCTGATGACGTCACAATAGGTCTGCTCGCGCTGCCCGCTGTGCAATGTTTACATCGCGCAGCCTGCTGCGCACTGTTTTCCACGTGCTGCACCACGCCAACTTGACTTTGGTCGCCGCCCGCTCGTTGTCGACTCACACTCGTCTGCCCCGCCCCGCCCCTTCCCCCCTCTGGATTGAAGCTGCTGAATATGCAGTAATTTGTTTGGGCTTCCATGGGCTTCCATGGGCTTCCGAGGTCTTCTAAAGTCCCCCAAGGTCTCGAGCACTCCCGAGGCCCGCCGCCCACTTGCAGTCGGCACTGCTCGCAGTCGACCCTGTCTGCTCAGTGTCCGCGCCGCCCGCTCGCCGAGTTCATCCGCCTTCTCCCTCTCTCCTTCTCTCCCCCTTCCCCCTCACTCTTCCCCTCACTCCTCCTCTCTCCCCCATTCCCTCACCTCCTCTCTCGCTGTGCGTCTGTGTCCCTCTCTGTACATCTGTGTCTCTCCCTCTGCCTCTGTATCCCCCTCTGTGTTCTTCTCTGTGCCTCTGTGTTCTTCTCTGTGTCCCGCTCTGTGCCTCTGTGTCCCTCTCTCTCTACCCCCTCCTTCTCTAGATGCGCCTGTGAGTTGGGGGCTACACGTGATAGGACGGGGGATGGGATAAAAGGAGCAAATTAATAATATTAATATAATATCAAGGGGGGGGTGTGGTTAGTGTGTGTGTGTGTAGGCGGTGGTTAGTGTGTGTGTGGGGGGGGGAGATGGTTAATGTGTGTGATGCCGCAGGCTGCCACCCCCACCACCCGCAACTGCGCGTTGAGGGGACGGAGCCCAACGGGTCCAACTTCGTCTAGTAACTATTAAAAGTCTGATCTTGGATGTGGGTGTGTGTGTGTGATGTCCGTCTGCGTTTCACATTTCCTCGAAATCACGCCACACTAACGGTGAAATGTTTACAGTTCCAATAAAGATTTACGCCATGATGTCAAAAATTGCCTCATCTGAAAATTTGATGCATTATTTCTTGAGTTATTTATGAAAATGTTCAAAAAATTCAAATAACTTGGAAAATAAAGGAGATAGTCTCGCTGATGATGTCACAATGGCTCTGCTCCTCATGGGTTGCTACCCTATATTCCACACAAAACCACCTCTCCCTCCTCATCCCCTCCCCCCGTTCTTCAAAACACGCAGAAAGAATGAACAAGTGGGCTCTGTACTGCAGCTCCCGAGAGCTTCCAAGTGCTTCCGAGGGCTGCTGAGGTCTTCCGAGGCTCACAAGTTTCCTGGCTTACATTTCCAGAACTTTCCCTTCATGGCATGCTGTGCCATCCCCCTCCCTCTCCCTCCCCCTCACTCCCTCCCCCCCCCGTTCTTCAAAAGACGCAGAAAGAAGGAGCAAGTGGGCTCTGTACTGCAGCTCCGAAGCACTTCCAAAATGCTTCAGAGGGCTTCTGAGGGCTCACGGGCCCTTCCGATATCATGAGCACTCACGAGCACTCCCAAACTTCCTGGATTGCTTTTCCAGAACTTTCTCAACAGTCATTAACCCCTCCCTCTCCATCTACGCCCTCTCCCCCGCACTCCCTCTCTCTCTACCCCCTCCCTCTCTACCCCCTCCCTCTCTACCCCCTCCCTCTCTGCCTCATCCTTCTCTGCCTCATCCTTCTCTGACTCCTCCCTTTAGGACCTCCCTCTCTTCCTCCTCCCTCTCTGCTCCCCCCAACCTCTCTGCCCTTTCCTCCCTGCCTCTTCCCTCCTCTTCCCCCTCCCTCTCCGTCCCTCCCTCTCTGCCCCCTCTCTCTCTGCCCCCTCCCTCTCTGCCCCCCTCTCTCCTCTCTGCCCCCCCCCTCCTCTCTGCCCCCCCCGCCTCTCTGGTGGAGTATCTGCCCCGCCTCTTCGTGGAGTATTGCATTCGGGAACCAGCCCTCCCCTGTGACGCAGGAAGAACGAGCAAGTGGGCTCCTGAGCTCCCGAGCGCTTCTGAGGGCTTCAGAGCCCTTCCAAGGGTTCCGAGCGCTTCAGATCGCTTCTGAGTGCTTCAAGAGGGTTCCGACGGCTTCCAACGTCATGAGCTCTCACGAAAACTTTCTAAATGGTCATTATATCACTTTGATTTTAAAATATATATTTCTAACATATATATATTTTCCCCATTTGTTAAAGACTCTCCGTTTTTTTCCGGTACTAATTTCTTTACAATTTTTAAAGTTCGCGGTTATTTACTGCGTGAATTTTGACAGATTTCTGATCACTTTGATGGACGAGGCTTAATGGTTTTGACTTAAGACTTTTGGTTTTAAGTAGCTGATTCTCAATCGGTGATACTAATAACAAATCATGTCTCAATTGAAGTTCAACTATATTCTTATAGAGCTCTAGACTAGGAGCTTTTGAATATTTTTGATCAATTTCTTTACATAGAAACATAGAAAATAGGTGCAGGAGTAGGCTATTCGGCCTTTCGAGCCTGCACTGCCATTTAATATGATCATCCAACTCAGTATCCCTTACCTGCCTTCTCTTCATACCCCCTGATCCCTCTCGCCACAAGGGCCACATCTAACTTCCTCTTAAATATAACCAATGAACTGGCCTCAACTACCTTCAGTGGCAGAGAGTTCCAGAGATTCACCACTCTCTGCGTGAAAAATGTTTTTCTCATCTCGGTTCTAAAGGATTTCCCCTCCATCCTTAAGCTGTGACCCCTTGTCCTGGACTTCCCCAACATTGGGATCAATCTTCCTGCATCTAGCCTGTCCAATCCCTTAAGAATTTTGTAAGTTTCTATAAGATCCCCCCTCAATCTCCTAAATTCTAGCGAGTACAAAAAGTGTCTATCCAGTCTTTCTTCATAAGAAAGTCCTGACATCCCAGGAATCAGTCTGGTGAACCTTCTCTGCACTCCCTCTATGTCAATAATGTCCTTCCTCAGATTTGGAGACCAAAACCTCATCTCTTTAATCTCAGCCAATATCCGTATTTCATTTTGAGTTTGTTTTTTTAATCCTGCGGAGTATGAAATGATTTGTCCACAAATATATGCCTTAAAAGCATCCCAGACTACACCATTGGATATTTCTTCAGTAGAGTTTGTTAAGAAGAAAAAAGCAATCTGATCTTTAATAAAATTAACAAAATTTAGATCTTGAAGCATAGTATTAAATTGGCATTGTTTAGCACTAAACTTAGAATCAGGTCATTTAATAGTAAGATTAAACGAGTACTTACCAGTACGAAGTTTGATCAGTATTTTATGAGGAGTTACGGTGAGGGATTAAGTGAAGACCCCAGCTCCAGTGCGCATGCGGCATACTTCGAAGCAGCGGTGTGAAATCACAGAATAGACACAATATTTGAAGTAAGATAGTAAAGATCACGAGACATCAGTTTACTAGTTTGATCTGTATAATGAGGGTGGGAGCGGCGGGCACTTAATCCCTCACCGTAACTCCTCATAAAATACTGATCAAACTTCGTACTGGTAAGTACTCGTTTAATCTTACTATTTTACTTCGGAGTCACGTGAGTGATTCCGTGAAGACTTCAAAGGTCTGTGATTTCAAACCGTGTAACAGTTTTTATTTCACTCACTGCCGAAGTTTATGAGGGAGGAAGTGTTATCGTAATCACCAGTTGATCTGCTTTCAAAAGAAACAGAAAGGTATTTGTTAACAATAACAACATAAAAGAGCTCCTCTGAGCTTAAATTAATATTGCAGTTTGTAATATTCTCCTGCAATTAAATCAGGTTTATCAACGGTTTATAATAAAAAATGTTCTGAACGCCGTTTCCTTGACCATTCTGTTGTATTGAAAATGTGGTCAACTGGAACGTCCATTCGTTCAGCCGCTGATACCAATGCTGCCCTAGTGGAATGGGATTAAATGTATTATTATCTATTCCGGCAGCTTTCAGTACCTGTTTGAGCCACCTGGAGTGGTTTGGCTCGTACCCCGTCTTGGGTTACTGTGGTTGACCCATAGGCTTTCATCTCCCTCTAAGATTGTGGGTTGTGTCTATATATAGTAGTAGATGGGTCACCACACTCAACCTGGACTCTGGTGGGTAGGCCCGGAATCCCACCAGTGAATAGGGCGTTCCTGGTCCATATAGCCATATAACGACTACAGCACGGAAAACACAGGCGATCTCGACCCTACTAGTTCGTGCCGAACTCATAATCTCGCGTAGTCCCATATACCTGCGAGTTAGATTTTACCAGACCTAAATATGAACGTGATGCGTCTGGGGTAATCACCATGTTATCCAGTCTAGTTTATGGAGTGACCGGAATCTAGAGCGTGTACGAGAGCCATAGGCATGAGCGTTTTTTAAAACATAGATTAAGCAAGCTGAGGGATCTGGCTGGTGCCATTCTCTGAGATATGTCAATATCACACCAATATCCCATACATGGGTATATACCTGGGTGTTTGGGGCTTATATCATAGTTGCCCTTCATAAGTTTACCTTCAGTGGATGGGATCCCATGCTCTGTTGACATGCTGTTTTAGATAAGCAGATAAGGCGCTCCATGCTGTATTTACGGCACTGTAACTTACTTTTTAGTCATGGTGTAGATGTTCCAGGAACTTCAATACGTCAGTGGTTGAATAGTTCGGGATGTTGTCCCTGCGTCGTGGCAGTATTTTACCCATGTTAACTTTTAGTGACTGTTCGCAGGGATGCCGACATGGTGGTAATGGTTCCTTTGGATAATCCCAGTCCCTGGTAAGGTCTATTCAAAACCTGCACCCAGGAGTTTGATGTTCCCCTGGCATGGGTGGCTTGTGCCTGATACTGGGTTGAATCAGCAACCATGGTCCACTAGGGAAATCCATAGGTGACTCCCCCACCGTGTCGTAATGAACTGGGAACCATGGCTGTGTAGGCCGGTCGGGCACGATCAATATCTCGGAGACAGATCCCATCTGTATTGTAAAGTGCCCGTCTGATGAGGCAGAAGGGAGGAAGGCAAAGCAAAATTCCCCCTTCCAGCGTGTAGGCATCTATCGCTGCTGCCTCTAACCTGGTTCCTCAGTCACATACATAGGTTACTGGTGATTCCGTCTTGTGCAACCAATTGATATCTGGCTTTCAAACTGCTTAATAACTTTAGCAGATATTTTGGGTTTGACATCTATTCAATGTAATCATAAATTTTACCCCGTGACATGGTGTCTCCCACTGTGTTCTAGCTTCCTAGGACATAGGCAGCTGATAGTTAAAATGTCTTTTGACACACCATTGCCAGATTTGTTTGACCAATTTGTTGCACAATAATGATTATTATGCTCCCCATATGGTTGATATAAGCCACCACCATAGTATTATCAATCCGTAACCACATATGTACGTGCTGCATTTGAAATGGATATGCTTTTTAGCCCAATAGGCGATCACCAATCCCAAGAAGTTGATGCCCGGTATGTGTAGTAACGATGTTTGTGACTTGGTCCATCTGTTACCTGTGCTGGATATGGAGTTTAGTTGCTCCCCAGCCTAAAGTACTGGCATTGGTTTTTAAAATAACCAAGTTGGGATTGGTGATGATAATAGGGCTGAAAACTATGCCAAATATATGTCTGCCCACCACCTTAATTGTGATATAGCTTCAGTGGGTACATTCATGATTTGATTATAGTGACCCAAGTATCTTGGCAAAGTAACAGTCATATGGACGGAATTATTATTGAAGCCCAGATAATCCTTGGTAGTAACGCTTCAATTCTGGTTTATCTGGGCGTGGGATGAACCTCAGCTTTAGGGAGCTGTTTCGTAGCTAGAACTGCTCCACAGCTAATTCCTTTGTTTCCCCTAATATGAGGATATCATCCAATATGTGCCATGATTATGCTTGTTTTCTTAATATTTTCATGGCCATTTATAATAGTTTAGGGCTGAGGTTTAGACCATATGAAATGCTATATGCTCCCATGGTTGCCCTAACCGGGATATCCATGATCCAGGTAAATATTTTTAGGTATCTATAATGATCCTAGTGTATGGGTATAAGATAGTTAGCATCTTCCATATCAATGCTCCCCATAGGTATCCTTGGGAGATCAGATGTCTGGCAGTGACAAAACCCCGTCTCCATCTTAAAGTGGATATACTCAACAGATTTATTTAGTGATATTAGATCAATGATGATGCTACATTCACCATCTTTTATAGTTTTGGTGAATATATTGGATACAAATTCCAATGGTTCATTTTTACTCCCATGATCCGTTTAGTAATGAGCCTTTTTAGTTCAGCTTGCCTTCTCACCTCTTTTCTTAGAGGGAGAAAATGCCCTTTGGGCGCATTGCTGAACTGGCGGTAATATGCCCAATTTGAATTCGTTTTTATCCTCTAATACTGTTGAGTATATTTTAGTTATTTGTGACAGCATCCCATGCTTTATCCACAAGTGTAAATGCCCCCCCCCCCCATGCAGTTAGTAGAACACCCTTGTTTTAGTGTAAACTGGGAGGAACCAGACTACCTACCTCCATGCTTGTTGTTTTTCATGAAGGCGTAGTTTGCTGGTATGCTGGTGCTGTCGGTGGGGCGGCGCATCTTCCCACGGCTCCGCTCTGGGCCCCGTCTAAAAAGAACTATGGGGGATGTGAAGCGGTCACCAGGCTTTCACCAGTCCTTGTTTGATATCGCTGGTGGATGCCGAGGGGTGCTGCCAGCTGGGTGTTGGATGCGATGTCCTGCTCGTCCCATAGCCTGCCTTCATGAGGCGCACAGGTTTAGCTGCCTCTCTTCCCGCAGCAGCGGTTTGCATAGCCCCATATATTCGGGTTTGCGGGCAGGTCTATATGCACCATTGTTCAGTCGAGTATCCCAAATATGGGAACATCTTAGGCGTCAGCACCCTGGTAGTGCAAAGGGATAGTCCTTATCCTGGGAGAATATAATCCGTGGAAAAGGCGAGCAAAGGTGGTAACATCTTGACCTTCTGTAGAATTCGCTGCTTGTCTGCGAGTCTACTAGACCCAGCTGCCTGCGGATTTGCCTCTGGAAAGGCCTGCTCCTGCAGGGCTTTTGTTGGGAAGATGGTCGCGTGGAGGAGCCATGTAGTGGCCCACGACACCCAGTAGCTCTTCCTGATCCTGCTCCCCTGGCATACTGCTGTTCTCGTCCGCCTGCCCAGCGCTTAAGCCAGCCCAGCCCTGGCCTCCTTAGCTAGCCTCTAAAAAGGGAGCAAAAGGGTGCGCTAAATTGGAGGAGGCATAGCTCAAACTCCGCTGTTGCATCAATCCCTCGACAAGGGAGATGGCTAGTGCAATAGCACTGGGGTAGGAGTCAGCTCCCTTGGCATTCAGCCAGTGCCCCTTTTCTCCTGGAGGTAAATTCCATGACCTCCTCTGGCTTGGGGAGACAGATACTCTTATTCTTGCTGTCTTCAACCTGTGCCAGTTTTGGAGGAAGTTGGCTCCTGTAGAACCTGTAAATTGGTAAGATTTTCCCCTTACCTGCATGTAGAGGCTGCCTGCCGTTTTCCAGGCGGCATTGTGGCGGTTCCCGGGCGGCGATTCTCCTAGTCAGGAGTCTGCAGGGCTGCCGGTCGGGTTTTTAAATTTCCCGCCGGTCCGCTGCTGTTACCAAACAGCTGTTCAGCGGACCGGCATTAGCGCAGCTCCTTGCAGCGGTCCGCAGCGTTTGCGGTCCGGGTAGCGCCTTTTCCCCGTCCACTGTCGGCTCCACGCTGGAGTCGAAACGGGGCCGCTCACCATGCCTCACTTTGCTCCCCCTGGAGCAAAAAACACAAGGCCCGATTAAGGTAAGTACTTACCTTTCGTCCCTGGATGCGGGAGCGCCCGACTCCCGCTGGCCGCGTTCTGCACGCTGTGCGATTATGCCGCATGCGCACTGGAGCTGGGGTCTTCACGGAATCACTCACGTGACTCCGAAGTAAAATTGATAATTTCAATGGTGCATGATCAGAAATAGCAATTGCATCATACTCACATGCAGTGACCGATGAAACTAGCTGAGAATCTATTATAAAGTAGTCAATCCTCGAGTAACTATGATATACATGAGAGAAAAAAAGAAAATTCTTTGTCATTTGGGTGCAGGAATCTCCAGACTTGTAACATTCCAGAGTCAAGTAAAAAATAATTGATAAAACTAGCTGATTTATTTGGAAGCACATGATCAGATGCAGATCTGTCCAATGAAGGGTTCAAATAGCAGTTAAAATCTCCACCCATTATCAAAAGAAGTTCATTTAAATTAGGAAAGGATGTGATTAGCTGTTTAAACAACTCAGGGGGATCAATATTAGGTGCATTCACCGTGACAACTTTTTGGTTATGGAGAACACCAGTGATCATCAAAAATCTACCATATGGATCAGAAATTGTTTCATAATGAACAAACGAAATTGAGGAGTTAATAAAAATAGAGACTCCTTTCACCTTTGCCTGTGAATTTGAATGAAACTGCTGTCCTCTCCAAAACTTAAAGAATCATTGATTGTCGTCTTTCCTTACATGAGTTTCCTGAACAAAGATAATCTGAGCAGTTAGTCTACGAAGAACTTTAAAACAAATTTCCTCTTAATGGATGGTTCAGACCATTCACATTCCATGAAATAAAGTTTATAACTTTATCCATATTGTTTGTAAAAATCATGTGGAATGTGAAGGGTTAATTTCGTAAAGCATAACAGTTCATGATACTGGAAGGAGAAGAATCTAAGGCAGAGCCAGAAGTGACGGACATTTCAGACATTTTTGTAGCTCAAATTCTGCCCAGATAGAAAAACTAAACTGAAATAAAAAGTCCCCCCCCCCCCCCCCCCCCCCCCCCACCCATGCAAAGCCCAAAACTGACCAGTAGACAGTCTGTACGCTACCTAATCCCTCCCCTTCCCCCCCCATCTCTCCTAATGACAGCACCCAACGTAAAAAGAAAGCATATTTACCACTCAATAGCCAAAGCAAATTAATGTTATGGTTGAAAAATGCATGTAAACAAGGACTACTTCATATTATTTATCCAAGGTCTAAATATGAAAAACAAGAACTGCATCACTTTGTTTGTCTAAAGACATGGGGAAAAAAATCATTTGATGGACATTTTAAAAGTAGAAGGGCTAACAAAGAAGATCTTAAAAGTTCATATATAATATCATTAAATTAAATTAACAGTATCTTAGAGAAGGTAAAAGTTATGGTTTGATACCATCATACAAAAATTCTAAAAAGTAATTAAAAAATAACTCATCTAATTAAAATTCTTAATCATTTACAAAATTATATATTAACCATATAACCATATAAATATATAACAATTACAGCATGAAAACAGGCCATCTCGGCCCTACAAGTCCGTGCCGAACAACTTTTTTTCCCCTTAGTCCCACCTGCCTGCACTCATACCATAACCCTCCATTCCCTTCTCATCCATATGCCTATCCAATTTATTTTTAAATGATACCAATGAACCTGCCTCCACCACTTCCACTGGAAGCTCATTCCACACCGCTACCACTCTCTGAGTAAAGAAGTTCCCCCTCATATTACCCCTAAACTTCTGTCCCTTCATTCTGAAGTCATGTCCTCTTGTTTGAATCTTCCCTATTCTCAAAGGGAAAAGCTTGTCCACATCAACTCTGCCTGTCCCTCTCATCACTTTAAAGACCTCTATCAAGTCCCCCCTTAACCTTCTGCGCTCCAGAGAATAAAGACCTAACTTATTCAACCTATCTCTGTAACTTAGTTGTTGAAACCCAGGCAACATTCTAGTAAATCTCCTCTGTACTCTCTCTATTTTGTTGACATCCTTCCTATAATTGGGCGACCAAAGTTGTACACCATACTCCAGATTTGGTCTCACCAATGCCTTGTACAATTTTAACATTACATCCCAGCTTCTATACTCAATGCACTGATTTATAAAGGCTAGCATACCAAAAGCTTTCTTTACCACCCTATCTATATGAGATTCCACCTTCAAGGAACTATGCACGGTTATACCCAGATCCCTCTGTTCAACTGTATTCTTCAATTCCCTACCATTTACCATGTACGTCCTATTGTGATTTGTCCTGCCAAGGTGTAGCACCTCACATTTATCAGCATTAAACTCCATCTGCCATCTTTCAGCCCATTTTTCCAAATGGCCTAAATCACTCTGTAGACTTTGGAAATCCTCTTCATTATCCACAACACCCCCTATCTTGGTATCATCTGCATACTTACTAATCCAATTTACCACACCTTCATCCAGATCATTGATGTACATGACAAACAACAAAGGACCCAACACAGATCTCTGAGGCACCCCACTAGTCACCTGCCTCCAACCCGATAAACAGCCATCCACCATTACCCTCTGGCTTCTCCCATTCAGCCACTGTTGAATCCATCTTGCTATTCCTGCATTTATACCCAACAGTTGAACCTTCTTAACCAACCTTCCATGAGGAACCTTGTCAAAGGCCTTACTAAAGTCCATATAGACAACATCCACTGCTTTACCCTCGTCAATTTCCCTAGTAACCTCTTCAAAAAATTCAAGAAGATTAGTCAAACATGACCTTCCAGGCACAAATCCATGTTGACTGTTCCTAATCAGACCCTGTTTATCCAGATGCTTATATATATTATCTCTAAGTATCTTTTCCATTAATTTGCCCACCACTGAAGTCAAACTAACAGGTCTATAATTGCTAGGTTTACTCTTAGAACCCTTTTTAAACAATGGAACAACATGCGCAGTACGCCAATCCTCGGGGACTATTCCCATTTCTAATGACATTTGAAATATTTCTGTCATAGCCCCGGCTATTTCTACACTAACTTCCCTCAATGTCCTAGGGAATATCCTGTCAGGACCTGGAGACTTATCCACTTTTATATTTTTCAAAAGTGTCAGTACTTCTTTTACTTTGAACCTCATAGTATCCATAGCTACTCTACTAGTTTCCCTTACCTCACATAATTCAATATCCTTCTCCTTGGTGAATACCGAAGAAAAAAAATTGTTCAATATCTCCCCGATCTCTTTTGGCTCTGCAGATAGCTGTCCACTCTGTCTCTCCAATGGACCAATTTTATCCGTCGTTATCCTTTAGCTATTAATATAGCTGTAGAAACCCTTTGGATTTACTTTCACCTTACTTGCCAAAGCAACCTCATATCTTCTTTTAGCTTTTCTAATTTCTTTCTTAAGATTATTTTTACATTCCTTATACTCCTCAAGCACCTCATTTACTTCATGCCTATAATTATTGTAGATCTCCCTCTTTTTCCGAACAAGATGTCCAATTTCCCTTGAAAACCAGGGCTCTTTCCAATTTTTACTGTTTCCTTTCAACCGAACAGGAACATAAAGATTCTTGTACTCTTAAAATGTCCCCTTTAATGTCCTCCATTTCTCTTCTACATCTTTCCCATAAAACAAAATGTCCCAGTTCACTCCTTTTAAATCATCTCGCATCTCATCAAAGTTAGCCTTTCTCCGATCAAAAATCTCAACCCTAGTTCCAGTTCTGACCCTCTCCATAATTATATTGAAACTAATGGTACTGTGATCACTGGACCCGAAGTGCTCCCCAACGCATACTTCCGCCACCTGTCCTGTCTCATTTCCTAACAGGAGGTCCAGCACTGCCCCTCCTCTAGTAGGTACCTCTATGTATTGCTGCAAAAAACTATCCTGCACATATTTCCCAGTCTATGTGTGGAAAGTTGAAATCTCCCACAAACACTACCTTGTGCTTACTACTAATATCTGCTATCTCCTTACATATTTGCTCTTCCAATTCTCGTTCCCCGTTTGGCGGTCTATAATACACCCCTATAAGTGTTGCTACACCTTTCCCACTTCTCAATTCCACCCAAATAGCCTCCCTAGATGAGCCCTCCAATCTATCCTGCCAAAGCACTGCTGTAATATCTTCCCTGACTAGCAATGCAACACCTCCACCTCTTGCCCCTCCAATTCTATCACACCTGAAGCAACAAAATCCTGGAATATTTAGTTTCCAATCACAGCCCTCCTGCAACCACGTTTCACTGATCGCCACAACATCATACTTCCAGGTGTCTATCCAGACTCTAAGCTTATCCACCTTTCTTACAATGCTCCTAGCATTAAAATATGCACATTTAAGAAACCCCCCGTCTCTTATTCTCTGTTTATTTCCTTTTTTTTCTTTCTCCTCTTGTGTCCGAGTGCTTCCCTTTTCTGCTTCCTGCCTCCCATTCTGTCTACTGGCTTTCGCTATTTGAGTCCCTCGCCCCAACCATTCTAGTTTAAAGTCTCCCCAGTAGCCTTTGCAAATTTTCCCACTAGGATATTGGTCCCCCTTGGGTTCAAGTGCAACCCATCCTTTCTGTACAGGTCCCACCTTCCCCAAAATAAGTCCCAATGATCCAGAAACTTGAATCCCTGCCCACTGCACCAGTCTTTCAGCCACGCATTTATCCTCCACCTCGCTCCATTCCTACTCTCACTGTCGCGTGGCACAGGCAGTAATCCTGAGATTGTTACCTTTTTGGTCCTTTTTCTTAACTCTCCTCCCAACTCCCTAAATCCTCCCTTCAGGACCTCTTCCCTTTTTTTACCTATGTCATTGGTACCTATATGTACCACGACCTCAGGCTCCTCTCCCTCTGATTTAAGGATATCTTGGATGCGTTGAGACACGTCCGAGACCTTGGCACCAGGGAGGCAGACCACCATCCTGGTCTCCCGACTGCGTCCGCAGAATCGCCTATCCGACCCCCTAACAATAGAGTCCCCAATTACTATTGCCCTCTTTTTTCCCCTACCTTTTGGAGCAACAGGGCCGGTCTCTGTGCTGGAGGCCCGTCCGCTGTTACTAACCCCGGGTAGGCTGTCACCCCCATCCGTACTCAAACAGGAGTACTTATTTGCGAGGTGTACCGACATTGGAGTACTCACTCGTTCCTGCCTCTGCCCCTTGCCCTTCCTTAGCGTGACCCACATGTCTCTCTCCCGTGGTTTTGGAGTGACCACCTCCCTATAACTCCCCTCTATGACCTCCTCACTCTCCCTGATCAGACAGAGGTCATCGAGCTGCTGCTCCAGGATCTTAATACGGTCCCTTAGGAGCCCCATCTCGCTGCACCTGGTGCAGATGTGGACGTCTGGAGGGCCATCCGACACCATGACCTCCCACATCTGACATCCAGAACAGTACACTGCTCTGACTGTCATTCTCCCGCCTTACCCTGGATCCGATACAAGTACAATACAATAGAAACTGCTGGGAGAAATCAGCAGGTATCTGACTCACAACAGCTGCTCCCTCGTGACCTTTAAACTGCACCTTTATTATATAAACAAAAAGCACTGTACCTTTAGCCCACTGTACCTTTACTAAAGCACTGCACCTTAACCAGAAAGCACAAATGCTAACCTGAGGTTGCACCCAATCAGCTGCTTCCCCTAGTCTGCTTCCACCAATCAGCAGCTTCCACCAGAACCCTCCCTATGGAGTGTGGAACGTTACGGATTTTGGTAAGCCCTGACCCTCCTCCACTGCACCAACGGTCCCGGGCCTCTGTGAAATAAAGCCCCGCACCCGATTTAAGTACTCACCGCCCTGACCCTCCTCCACTGCACCAACGGTCCCGGGCCTCTGTGAAATAAAGCCCCGCGCCCGATTTAAGTACTCACTGCCCTGACCCTCCTCCACTGCACCAACGGTCCCGGGCCTCTGTGAATTGCCAAAATAGGACCAATAAATCTCCAATTGTAACTTAGTCGGCTATCAGTAAATCCCCGTCGCGGCTTCAGCCCCATAAGCCTCTAGAAAGCTGAAAGCTTCTTGCGGATTGTTAAAAAAATCGGTTACCATTAAAGAGTTGTATACGCAGTCTAGCTGGATAGAGCAAGGCGGGGTGCAGCTGTTTCTTAAACAACTTAGAGATTACATTATGAAAAGGCTTTCTCAATCCCATAAGCTCACGGCTGTAATCAGGAACAAACCGAAACTTGCATCCTTCATATTCAACCGTGCCCAACTTTTTTGCTGCTCGGAGGATATTCTCCTTCATCTGCAAAAAGTGAAACCGAACGATCTAATGTCTCGGTTTAGCTTGGAGACCAGATTTCTTCCCGATCCTGTGTGCGTTATCCAAAATTGGAAGATTTTCATAGTGCTCAGTGTTGAAAGTTTCCTTTATCATTTCATTTTATTTATTTATTTAATTTAAAAAAAAATTAGCAGTGTACAGTAGTATAAACCGCGACATATGACAACATACATTTATTGGACGTCTTCTATTTTAATTTTGATAAAGAAGAAATAGAAAAAGAGAGAAAGAGCAAGAAAGAGAGAAAGTGAAAGAAATAGTGAATGTGTAAACCCCTAAACTACCAAATAGTGCAGTCAAAGAGTGAATAAGTAAAAACTTAAAAAAAGAATAAGAAGACAAAAACGAAAAATAATTTTTAAAAAAAGGACCAAAACGTGTTGATATACCTGCTCCATTTCTCACCACACCCATCACTCTGTCCATAAATCGGTTTATCCTTTATCATTTTAGAGGCATGTTTTATAACGTTATCCCCTCTTGACCTTCAGGCAAACCAACAATTCGCAAATTCATTAGACAGCTTCTGTTTTCCTGATCCATCTTTTTAATCTTGTACTGCTCGAGTGCCCGAGTATTTTCATTCATTTTCCGTTCCAGTTTTTCAATCTTCAAATCTCTTTCCTGGCCCAAGGTTCACAAATTATCAATTTGTTCCTTCTGTTCATGAGGTTCATCTTGAAACATAATCAGCTTGTCTTGAAATCCCTTCGATTTGCTCGAAATTCCTTTCATCATTTCTTCCAAACTGCAGAATCTTGTTTTCATTTCTCCATTCATTTTCGATATTGCTTCTAAGATACCAGAGTCGCAAGCTGCGCCTTCCCCACGCTCCTTCCTCGGAGAAGCTCTTTTTCCTCTTGTCTCCATTCTTTACATGATTGAAGCGTATCCAAGTGTTATCAACACTTTAAAAAAGGTTAGACCGTGCCTTGAAATCAAGTAATAACAAGTAACATTGAAAGAGTGGTAAGCAAGAAGTTAAAAGTTAAGGGAGCAAGCAAAGTTACAACCTTTACAGCATGCTGCCACTAGGAGATTTTAAAAGTTAGCGGTTTTAAAGACTCCATTTGAAACAAACACATTTTTGACTGCTTTCAAAAAAATTCACTGTTGATTTGGAAAGACTCCATTTTGAACAAATTGATCTGTCTTCATTGACAACTGAGATTAAAAAACATTGTTTTTGTTTAACCTAAAACGTAGCATTTTATGTTCATTAATGACTTTTCGGTGTCTCACTTAACTGTATTAATTATTTTAGTTAACATTTAATTTCAAAGACAGCGCTTTGTTAAGTTTAAAATATATTTTTAACGTTAAAATTTTCCCGCTTGTTAAAGACTTTCTGGTACTAATTTATTTACAATTTTTAAGTTTGCGGTTATTTACTCCGTGGATTTTGACAGATTTTTGACTGCTTTAAAAAAAAAATGTCTATTCATTTGCAAAGACTTAATTTTGAACTAATTCATCTGTCTTCATTTTTTATTTATTTTTTAATATTTTTATTATTTTATACAATTTTTTAACAAAACAGAACAAAACAAAACAAGAGAAAGAAAAAAAAGCAAAAAAAAAAAAAAGCCGCCAGACATAACAGTATTGGTGCAATCCACATGGTGCTACACAGTCAGGCATTGCAAAAGCAGAAGTAAAGGTCGCAGGACTACATCACTGCAGATTTTGAGTCCTAGATATGTAAAATAGTCATATACTATCTTAAATGGTAGAGCCTCAAGGAAATCTGAATCTATATTGACAATATAGTCTATATTGTCTTCATTGACAACTGAGATTAAAAATCATTGTTTTGGTTTAACTTTGAAAACGTTGCATTTTTTGTTCTTTAAAGACTTTCCGGTGTCTCAATTAATTATTATTATTAGAGGCGTAAACACATAATAGCAACACGGTTTGGTTATCAATTACATTCCTACAAAGCTTCTGTTATTTTTATAGATTTTTTTAAAAGATAGAACTCAAAAGAAAGATCTATAAACTAATAGAAAGAAAGGGATAAAGAGAAAAAAAAGGAGAGAAAGAAAAAACAAAAAAAACAAACAAAGAAAATTACCAATAACAGTTTTGGAGATAGGTCCGTTGATTATAGGGCGTAGTTATTCATCCAATCCTTAGCTCGGGTTTCAGTCCAGCCTCTGTGTTGAACCAGTTTATCGTTTTAAAAAATCAATAAATGGAGACCATATTCTAACAAATAATTCTGGTTTGTCAATTAAGACAAATCTATTTTTTTTCCAAGTGTAAGGTCTCAGTCATTTCTGTCATCCACATTTTAATTGTGGGGGTTGTTGGATTTTTCCAAAATCTTAATATTAATTTTTTCCCAGTAATTATACTGTAATCAAGAAAATGTCTTTGATTTGTTGTAAGTTTTATACTTCTGATATTCCCAATATTATTAATTTTGGATCGGGATCCAGTTGAATATTAACAACTTCAGAAATAATTTTATAATTAACCATCCAAAATGTTTTAATTTTTATGCAATTTACCAAGGTTGGCTTCTAGGTTTATCACATTTATCACAGATAGGTGAGATATTTTGAAAAATTATTTTTAATTTTGTTTTGGAGTAATATAATCTATGTAGTACTTTAAATTATATTAAAGACTGCCGTTTAACGAACAGTAATGTTGATGTTGTAAGCTTTCATCCCATATATCCTTCGTTATGGATTGAGCCAATTCATTTCCCCATGCTTGTGTGTGTGGTTCCGTCGACGGGATCTCAGTATCTAACAGGATATTATAAATGTAGGATATTAATTTATCTGAGTTAGGATGTTTATTCAAACATTCATCGAGGATTTCTTGGTCCGTAGTTCTATGCATTTGTGTGTGTGATTTTATATAATCTCTAAGTTGCAAGTATCTAAAAAATTATGTTGATGTAGTCCATAATTTTGTTGTAGCTCCTGGAATGAAAGAAGGATACCCATTCGATAAAGGTGTCGCACTTTTGTAATTCCATAGTTTTTCCACTTTGCAAACCTTTATCTAACACAGACGGTTTAAATGAGGGGTTATTTTATGATGTGAAGAAGAAGTGATAAATTATCCAATTTTAAAGTCTTTTTTAATTGTTTCCAGGTTTGCATACCACTATGTATTATATGGTTTCCACTATGTTTTTTAAATCAGTTTTGTAGGTGTTAACAAAATAGCGCCAATTTCAAAAGGTAAGCAGTCTTCTTTTTCCATCTTTAACCAATCTGGTTGTTGATCCATATCCTCCAACCAGAAGTTCATATTTTTGATATTAACCGCCCAAAAATAAAATAGAATATTTTGTAAAACTAATCCTTCATTCATCTTAGATTTACACAGGTGTTTTTACTTATTCTATGGTTCTTGTAGTCCCAAATAAAACTTGTAACAATAGAGTCAAGTTAAAAAAATATAATTTTGGAAGATAGATCGGGATTGATTTAAATAAGTACAGTAATTTGGAAGGAAAATCATTTTTATGGCATTAATTCTACCAAACATTGAAATGGGGTGTTTTCCAATATTGAATATTCTTATGTAGTTTATTGTGTAGAGGAGGAAAGTTTGATTGAAATAAAGATGCATATTTCTTAGTCACATAAATTCCAATTTTACTTCGGAGTCACGTGAGTGACTACGTGAAGAACCTGCTCAGTGCGCAGGTGCGGCATTACGTCCAGCTGTGCAACGGCGGCCCAGGCGGGAGTCGGGCGCTCCCGCAACTAGCCTGAAATAAGGAACGTTAGGTAAGTACCTACCTTAATCGGGCCTTGTGTTTTTGCTCCAGCGGGAGCAAAGCAAGGAGCTTTGCTCCAGCGAAGGAGCCGACAGTGGAAGGGGATAGGCGTCAACGGGACCGCACACGCTGCGGACCTCTGACAGGGTGCTGCGCTGATGCCGGTCCGCTGAACAGCTGTTTGATTATCAGCAGCGGACCGGAGGGAAATTTAAAACCCGGCCGGCAACCCCTGCAGACTCCCGACAAGGAGAATCGCCGCCCGAGAACCGCTAGAATGCCGCCCGAAAACGGCAGGCAGCCTCTATCAACAGGTAAGACAAAACCTTACCAAAAATACAGGTTCTACAGAATCAACTTTCCTCAAGCTCTGGAAACATGCTGGAGACAGCAAAAAACAAGTATGTCTGTCTCCCCAAGCCAGAGGAGGTCATGGAGCTAAAAAACTCCAGAAAAACGAGGGGTCACTGGCTGAATGCCAAGGGAGCTAACACTCCCACCCCAGTGCTATTGCACTAGCCATCTCCCTTGTCGAGGGATTGATGGGACCAGAGCTGGGCTGGTCAAAGAGGAGGGGTATAAGACCAAACCTCAGGAAAAACGATCTCACGGAGGTAGGGCATATGCTTTCCTCCACAGTATCTACAGTACCCCTCTGCTCCCTCTTTGAGGCTAGCAAGGGAGACCAGGGCTGGGCTGGTCTACAACAAGGGCAGGCGGACGAGAGCAGAAGTATGCCAGGGGAGCAGGATCATGAAGAGCTGCTGGGTGTCGTGGGGCACCTCCACGCGCAGGAAGACTATTGGAACCCAAGATGGCAGCCAGTATCAACCATCTCTCCAATAAAGCCCTGCAGGAGAAGGCCTTTCTAGAAGCTTTAGAAGAGTACACAGCGCCAGAGAATTGAGAGGCACTAAAAGAAAAGAGCGTAAACGGTCAAATCTGGAGGCAGCTGGGTCAGCAGATTCGCAGTCAAGAGCTAAAAATGCAGCGAATTCTGAAGCACCTAACCGGCAATCACCGCCTTTGCTCGTTCCACGGAACATACTAACATGACCACCTGCCAACAGGAGTATTAGCACTAATGTGCAATACACAATATGAGATCAACAATCTAAGGCAGGACAATATAAGACCTGCCCTCAACCCCAAATATGCGGGGCTATGCAAAACCGCTGCAGTGGAAAGAGAGGCAGCTAAACCTGTGGGCCTCATGAGGGCAGGCCCGGGAACGAGCAGGACATCTCAGCCGACACCCAGCTGGCAGCAGTCCTCGGCATCCACCAGTCGACACCCACATCCAAGGACTGGTGAAAGCTCGGGGACCGCTGCTTATTACCCCCAAAGGTCTTTTTTAGACATGGGCCCTGAGCGGACCCCAGGGAAAATGCGCCGCCCCACCGACAGCACCAGCATACCAGCAAAACAGAGCCTTCATGAAGAAACAATGAACATGGAGGTAGGTGGGTCTGGTTCCTACCAGCTTACACAAAATAAGGGTGCTCTACTAACTGGGGTGGGGGGGGGGGGGGGGGGGGGGGGGGGGGGGGGGGGGGGGGGGGGGGGGGGGGGGCGATTACACTTGTTTTAAAAAAGCATGGGGTACTGTCACAAATAACAAATATATACTCAACAGTATTAGTAGATACAAAATTGAATTCGAATTGGGCATATAACCGCCAGTTCAGCATGCGTCCCAAAGGACAAGCTGAACTAGAAAGGCTCATTGCAAAAGGGATCATTGAAAAGACCAAACATGAACCATTGGAATTTGTATCGACTATATTCACTAAAACTAAAAAAGACGGTGGATGTCGCATCATCATTGACCTAACATCACTAAATAAATCTGTTGAGTATATACACTTCAAGATGGAGACGTTTGTCACTGCCAGCCAACTGATCTCCAAAGGAAACTTTATGGCAAGCATTGATATTAAAGATGCTTACTATCTAATACCCGTACACAAGGATCATTGTAGATACCTAAAATTTATCTGGATGGGGCAACAATGGGAGTATAGAGCATTGCCCAATGGTCTAACCTCAGCCCTAGACTATTTACAAAAATACTAAAAATAGCCATGAAAATATTAAGAAAACAAAAGCATAGTCATGGCATATTTGGATGATATCCTCATATTAGGGGAAACAAAGGAATTAGCTGTGGCAGCAGTTCTAGCTACGAAACAGCTCCTTGAAACACTGAGGTTCGTCCTACACCCAGTTAAATCAAAATTGAAGCTGTTAACTACCATGCAATATCTGGGCTTCAATATCAATTCAATCCATATGACTGTTACTTTGCCAAGGTGCTCGGGTCACTATAATCAAATCATGAATTTACCCACTGAAGCTATATCAGAATTACAGTGGTGGGCAGACAATGTTTGGCACAGTTTCAGCCCTATTATTATCACCAATCCTAGCTTGGTTATTAAAAACCGATGCCAGTGCTTTAGGCTGGGGAGCAACTAACTCCATATCCAGCACAGGTGACAGATGGACCAATTCAGAATCATCGTTACTACACACACTGGGCATCAACTATTTGGAAATGTTGGTCGCCTATTATGGGTTAAAAGCATATGCATTTCAAATGCAGCACGTGCATGAGCGGTTACGGATTGATAATACTATGGTGGTGGCTTATATTAACCATATGGGGAGCATAAAATCATTATCGTGCAACAAATTGGTCAAACAGATCTGGCAATGGTGTGTCGAAAGACATTTTTTACTATCGGCTGCCTATCTCCTAGGTAAGCTAAAACACAGTGGCAGACACCAGGTCACGGGGGAAAAATTTATGATAACATCGAATGGATGTCAAACCCAAAATATTTGCTAAAATTATTAAGCAATATTGAACACCAGATATCAATTTGTTTGCAACAAGACGGAATCACCAGTTACCTATGTATGTGACTTAGGAACCAGATCAGAGGCAGCAGCGGTAGATGCCTACACGCTGGGTTGGGGGAATTTCTGCTTTTTGCTTTCCCTCCCTTCTTGCCTCATCAGTCGGGCACTTCGCAATACAGATGGAATCTGCCTCTGGGATATTGAAGGTGCCCGACTGGCCTACACAGCCATGGTTCCCAGTTCATCACGACATGGTGGTCGAGTCACCTATGGATTTCCCTAGTGGACCACGGTTGTTGACTCACCCAGTATCAGGCATAAGCCACCCATGCCATGAAAACATCAAACTCCTGGGTTGTAGGTTTGAATAGACCTTACCAGGGACTGGGATTATCCAAATGAACCATCACCACCATGTCGACATCCCTGCGAACAGCCACCAAGAAGCAAAAAGGGGAAAAATACTGCCAGGACGCAGGGACAACATACAAAACTACTCAACCACTGATGTGCTGGAGTTCCTGGGCCATCTACACCATGATGAAAAGATGAGTTACAGTGCCGTAAATACAGCACGAAGTGCCCTGTCTGCTTATCTAAAAACAGCAGGACAGCAGAGCATGGGATCCCATCCACTGATGATAAAACTTATGAAGGGCATTTACAATAACAAGCCCCCAAAACCCAGGTATACCCATGTATGGGATATCAGTGTGATATTGACATATCTCAGAGGATGGCCACCAGCTAGATCCCTCAGTCTTGAGCAATCTACGTTAAAAACGCTCATGCTTATGGCTCTCGTATCCGCTCACAGAGTCCAGTCACTCCATAAAACTAAGACTGGATAACATGGTGATCACCCCAGACCACATCACGTTCATCATTCTAGGTCTGGTAAAAAACAAAGCGGCCAGGAACGCCCAATTCACTGGTGGTATTCCGGGCCTACCCACCAGAGCCCAAGTTGAGTGTGGTGACCCATCTACAACAATATATAGACACAACCCACAATCTTAGAGGGAGAGAAAAAGCCCTATGGGTCAACCACAAGAAACCCCAAGACGGGATAACGAGCCAAACCACTTCAAGGTGGCTCAAACAGGTACTGAAAGCTGCCGGAATAGACAATAATACATTTAAATCCCATTCCACTAGGGCAGCATCGATATCAGCGGCTGAACGAATGGACGTCCCGGTTGACCACATCCTCAATACGGCAGGATGGTCAAGGGAAACGACGTTCAGAATATTTTTATTGTAAACCGTTGATAAAGCCTGACTTAATTGCAGACAGAATATTACAAACTGCAAATATTTAATTTAAGCTCAGGGGAGCTATTTATGTTGTTATTGTTAACAAATACCTTTCTGTTTCTTGAGAAAGCAGATCCATTGGTTGATTACGATAACACTTCCTCCCTCAAGAACTTCGGCAGTGAGTGAAATAAAAACTGTTACACGGTTTGAAATCACAGACCTTTGAAGTCTTCACGTAGTCACTCACGTGACTCCGAAGTAAAATAGTAAGATTAAACGAGTACTTACCAGTGCGAAGTTTGATCTGTATTTTATGAGGAGTTACGATGAGGGATTACGTGCCCTCCGCTCCCACCCTCATTATATAAGATCAAACTAGTAAACTGATGTCTCCTTAATCTTTACTATGTTTACTTCAAATATTGTGTCTATCTGTGATTCCACACCGCTGCTTAGAAGTATGCCGCACCTGCGCACTGAGCGGGTTCTTCACGTAATCCCTCATCGTAACTCCTCATAAAATACAGATCAAACTTCGCACTGGTAAGCACTCGTTTAATCTTACTATTAATTATATATCACGAGAATGAGCCAAATTATGTTATAAGATTTAATAAATTCGGAATACTAGTTGCTGAATTTGTGATGTATAATAATACATCATCTGCATATAAAGAAATTTTATGAACTGTATCTTTAGTATTATTTTTAAATTTATAAATTTCTGGATGAGCTCTGATACTTTCTGCAAGTGGTTCTATAGCTAAGGCAAATAGTAACGGAGATAGTGGGCATACTTGTCTACAACCTCTAGATAGATTGAATTTGGGTGATAACATTTGATTTGTCAATATTCTAGCTGATGGATTAATATATATATATATATATATATATACTTTTTTTCAAAGATAAACAGCTTTTATTTTTTTTATTTATTTTTTATTTTTTATTTTTTTTTATTAGAAGTACGGTAAATTACAATACTACACAACACATATATCTTAATACATTTTTTGTACCGCTTCATTTTTTTTTTGAGCTTTAAGAAAAAGATAGAAGTAAAGAAAGTAAAGAAAGTGCGCAAGAGTCGTGAAGTGCAAGAGTGTTGGGAAAAGAAAGCCCCTTAGAAAAGAAGTTAGAGAAGGAAGTAAAGTGAGAAAGTAGACCCTAGAAAAGAAAGAAAAAGAAAATAGGAACAATCGCTCTATTATAACATTAAACTCCGCAGAAAGGGGACTACCAACCAAGTCTGTTTTTGTTGTTTTACCTCCCGTTACCAGGTCCTGATACCATTTATTTATTTATTTATTTAAAAAAATTACTATTGCACCTCATACTTGTAATAGGTCCAGAAACATAGACCACATCTTTTGGAATTGGTCTGCTTTACCTGCTAAGAGGAATCTCATCTCTTCCAGATGTAATGTTTCAAACATATTTGATATCCACATTTTTATTGTTGGTGTGGGCGCATTTTTCCAGAATTTAAGTATAAGCTTTTTTCCCATTATTAGCCCGTAATTAAATAAATTCTTCTGAAAGACGTTTAGTTCAGGGTTACCTTCCGATATTCCAAAAATAATCCATTCTGGTTTTGGTACCAGTTTTATTTTGATTAATTTTGAAAAAATATCAAATATTTCATACCAGAATTTTTGAATTTTTGTACAAAAAACAAAACAGTGCGCTATGGTAGCTTCTTGACACAGGCTGATGGATTAATATATAGGAGTTTAACCCATGTACAAAACTTCTCACCCAATTGAATTTTTTCCATCACAGAAAAGAGATGGGGCCATTCTAGTTGATCAAATGCTTTTTCAGCATCTAACGAGATGACTGCTAAATCTACATTAGCTATTCTATTTGAGTATATTATATTAAACAATTGTCTCAAATTATAGAATGAATAGCGTTTTGGGATAAAAACCTGTTTGATTGGGATGTATTAATTTATGAATTACTAAGCTTAATCTGTGGGCTAAGATGTTTGTTAATATCTTCTGATCGGTATTTAAAAGAGCGATTGCTCTATATGAGCCAGGGTCCTCAAGATCTTTATCAGGTTTTGGTATAAGAGTTATTGTTGATTCATTTAAAGTTTCTGGGAGTACCTGCTGTGTGAAAGCATAATTATATAATGTATGTAGGCGTGGGGAAATCAAATCATTAAATTTTTTATAAAATTCAGAATTTAGACCATCAGGGCCCATGGCCTTTCCATTTTTCAAGGATCTAATGGACTCTTCAATATCATTCATTGAAATTTCAGCACCTAATAATTCTCTCTCTCTCAGATCTAATCCTGAAAGATTACATTTCTTTAAGAATGTTTCCATTCTCATAGTACAGTGTTTTTGTGCCTGATAATATTTCAAGAATCTGTCCAAAGTCTGCGGAGGGCGCTCAGCATCGCCAAGGACTGCTCTCACCCCAACCATGGACTGTTTACCCTCCTACCATCCGGGAGGCGCTACAGGTCTCTCCGTTGCCGAACCAGCAGGTCGAGGAACAGCTTCTTTCCGGCCGCTGTCACTCTACTAAACAACGTACCTCGGTGACTGCCAATCACCCCCCCCCCGGACACTTATTATTATTTTTTTTATTCAAATCGTTTGCTATGTCGCTCTTCAAGGGAGATGCTAAATGCATTTCGTTGTCTCTGTACTGTACACTGACAATGACAATTAAAATTGAATCTGAATCTGAATCTGAATCTGATGTCCTTAGGCAATGATAGTGTTTCTCCCCTATTTGAGCTAATGTTATGAATTGTTTTTTACCTGATCTAAAGTGAAGTTGACGAGCTAGCAATTTTTGTGGTTTATCACCAAATTCAAATTGTAATTGTTTAGTATGTTGATAAAGTCTTATAATTTGGTCTGAATATATGTGATTTAATTTACATTTAAGTGCAGCAATTTTGTAGTGTTTTATCATAGAGGGAGCTGTTGCATTTTCAATATCTAATTGCCTTATTTCCATTTCTAGTTCATATTGTTTAGCTCGGCTCTTTTTATTATGAAAGGCTTGGGAGGAAATAAGCGCTCCTCGTACAAATGCTTTAAATGTTTCCCACACAGCACGCTTTATCATTTAGAATTTGAGGATTGAGTCTTCAGTGTACCTGCTTCTTATCTATATCTTTTAATTTAACCATGAATGTTAAAGGTGCATGATCCGAAATTATAATATTATGATATTTTGAATTGTATGTATATGGGATAAGTTTGGAGTCCACTAAAAAACAGTTGATTCTTGAATAAGTTTTATGTACTGGTGAGTAAAATGAATATTCTCGTCCAGTAGGGTTTTCTATTCCCCAGACATCTTTAATATTGGTGGTATTAATATATTAATTTAATAATTCACTTGCCTTGGATTTTATTTTCCTTTTCCTTGATGATCTATCTAAATAAGAGTCTAATGTGCAATTTAAGTCTCCAACAATAATTAGATTGTATTGTGTAAATTCCGGAATAGTATTAAGTGTTTTCTTAAAAAACAGTGGGTTATTAAAATTTGGACCATAAACGTTAAGGAAGATTACTTTTTCTGAATATAATTCACCCACCAATATAATATATCTACCATCAATATCCACAATAGTTGACACATGTTTAAAAGGTATACCCTTACGGATTAAAATTGCAACCCCTCTAGACTTATGGGAGAATGAGGAATGATACGTTTTAGCAACCCATTTTGCTTTCAATCTATGTTGTGCTTCGTTTTTAAGATGAAAAACGAAGTGTTTTAAGTGTGTTAATACTTTACCTCTGGTTCATTAATATCCTTGACAAGTCAGAGTCTCATTTCTTCAAGGTGTGCTATGTCCATCATATTCCTAATCCACATTTTAATAGTTGGTATAGCTGTATTTTTCCAAAATTTAAGTATCAATTTCTTTCCAATTATTAAACCAATAATTAAAAAAAACTTTTTGGTCTTTATTTAGAAACATAGAAACATAGAAATTAGGTGCAGGAGTAGGCCATTCGGCCCTTCGAGCCTGCACCGCCATTCAATATGATCATGGCTGATCATCCAACTCAGTATCCCGTACCTGCCTTCTCTCCATACCCTCTGATCCCCTTAACCACAAGGGCCACATCTAACTCCCTCTTAAATATAACCAATGAACTGGCCTCAACCACCCTCTGCGGCAGAGAGTTCCAGAGATTCACCACTCTCTGTGTGAAAAAAGTTCTTCTCATCTCGGTTTTAAAGGATTTCCCCCTTATCCTTAAGCTGTGACCCCTTGTCCTGGACTTCCCCAACATCGGGAACAATCTTCCTGCATCTAGCCTGTCCAACCCCTTAAGAATTTTGTAAGTTTCTATAAGATCCCCTCTCAATCTCCTAAATTCTAGAGAGTATAAACCAAGTCTATCCAGTCTTTCTTCATAAGACAGTCCTGACATCCCAGGAATCAGTCTGGTGAACCTTCTCTGCACTCCCTCTATTGCAATAATGTCCTTCCTCAGATTTGGAGACCAAAACTGTACGCAATACTCCAGGTGTGGTCTCACCAAGACTCTGTACAACTGCAGTAGAACTTCCCTGCTCCTATACTCAAATCCTTTTGCAATGAAAGCCAACATACCATTCGCTTTCTTTACTGCCTGCTGCACCTGCATGCCTACCTTCAATGACTGGTGTACCATGACACCCAGGTCTCGCTGCATCTCCCCATTTCCCAATCGGCCACCATTTAGATAATAGTCTGCTTTCCCTTTTTTTTGCCACCAAAATGGATAACCTCACATTTATCCACATTATACTGCATCTGCCAAACATTTGCCCACTCACCCAGCCTATCCAAGTCACCTTGCAGTTTCCTAGCATCCTCCTCACAGCTAACACTGCCCCCCAGCTTAATGTCTAACGCAAACTTGGAGATATTGCCTTCAATTCCCTCATCCAGATCATTAATATATATTGTAAATAGCTGGGGTCCCAGCACTGAGCCTTGCGGTACCCCACTAGTCACTGCCTGCCATTGTGAAAAGGACCCGTTTACTCCTACTCTTTGCTTCCTGTTTGCCAGGCCATCCACATCAATACCGAACCCCCAATGCCGTGTGCTTTAAGTTTGTATACTAATCTCTTATGTGGGACCTTATCAAAAGCCTTCTGGAAGTCCAGATACACCACATCCACTGGTTCTCCCCTACCCACGCTACTAGATACATCCTCGAAAAATTCTATAAGATTCGTCAGGCATGATTTAATGTGCTGCTCTCCCATCTTTTTTTTTTTTTTTTTTTTTTTTAATTTTATTTTTATTAGAAGTACGGTAAATTACAATTCTACACAGCACATATATCTTAATACATTTTTAGTACCGCTTCATTTTTTTTTTTTTTTGAGCTTTAAGAAAAAGGTAGAAGTAAGGAAAGTAAAGAAAGTGCAAGAGAGTCGTGCAGTGCAAGAGTGTAAGGAAAAGAAAGCCCATTAGGAAAGAAGTTAGAGAAGGAAGTAAAGTGAGAAAATAGACCCTAGAAAAGAGAGAAAGAGAAAATAGAAACAATCGCTCTATTATAACATTAAACTCCACAGAAAGGGGACTACCAACCAAGTCTGTTTTTGTTATTTTACCTCCCGTTACCAGGTCCTGATTCCGCTTATTTATATATTTGTTTTTTTTAGATTACTATTGCACCTCATACTTGTAATAGGTCCAGAAACATAGACCACGTATTTTGGAATTGGTCTGCTTTACCTGATAGGAGGAATCTCATCTCTTCCAGATGTAATGTTTCAAACATATTTGATATCCACATTTTTATTGTTGGTGTCGGCGCATTTTTCCAGAATTTAAGTATAAGCTTTTTTCCCATTATTAGCCTGTAATTAATTAAATTCTTCTGAAACACGTTTAATTCAGGGTTACCTTCCGATATTCCGAAGATAATCCATTCTGGTTTTGGTACCAGTTTTATATTGATCAATTTTGAAAAAATATCAAATATTTCATACCAGAATTTTTGGATTTTTGTACAAAAAACAAAAGAGTGCGCTATGGTAGCTTCTTGACATAGGCATTTATCACAGATTGGTGAAACATTAGGGAAGATTTTATTTAATTTAGTTTTTGAATAATATAATCTATGTAATGTTTTAAATTGGATGAGCGTATGTCGTACGTTGATCGAACATTTATGCACCTGTAGTAAATGATTATCCCAGGTCTCTTTTGAGATTTTTATAGCTAATTCTTGTTCCCAATCTTTTCTAATTCCATCTGTTGTGGGTATTTCTATGTTTAAAATGATATTATATAGGTACGATATTAAATTAGCTGATTCCGCCTTGGTCTTCATTGCTTCATCCAATAAGTCGGAAGACATATTATGATAGTCTTTTGTGTGTTTTTTCAGATAATCACAAATTTGAAGATATTTAAAATATTGGTTATTTTTCAAATTATATTTCAGTTGTAGTTGTTGAAATGATAGTAAATTCCCCAATTCATACAGATCTTCGAGCGTTTTAATTCCCATTCTTTCCCATTGTATAAATGATTTGTCTATGATTGATGGTTTAAACGATGGATTATTGACTATTGGTATTAAAAGAGATAGGTTTCTTAATTTTAAAGTCTGTTTTATTTGTTTCCATGTTCTTATTGTGTTATGTATAATTGGATTTTTATTATAATTTTTATTATTCAAATTTGTTGGTGAGAGGATGGTCGCTCCTATATTACTCGGGGAGCAGTCCCCTTTTTCCATTACCATCCAGTCCGCCTGCTGTGCTGAATTGTCCAGCAGGTGAATCATATTTTTAATATTTACTGCCCAGTTATAATACATAAAGTTAGGGAGCGCTAGACCCCCCAGCTCTTTTCGTTTATTAAGGTGTGCTATTTGTATTCTATGGGATTTATAATCCCATATAAAATTTGTAATGTCTGAGTCCAATTTTTTGAAAAACTTTTTTGGGAGGTATATAGGTATTGATTGAAATAGGTATAGAATTTGTGGTAAGAAAACCATTTTAATAGCATTTATTCTGCCTATTAAGGACATCGGAAGTGTTTTCCAGAATTTAATCAGATTATTCAATTTCTTGAGTAAAGGATTATAATTGGCTTTAAACATATCCTGGTAATTTCTAGTAATTTCAATTCCCAAATATTTGAATTTTTCTGTAGCTATTTTAAAGGGAAATTTCCGAAGCTGTGTTGAGTCTTTTGGTTTTATCGACATAATTTCACTTTTGTTCCAATTTATTCTATATCCTGAAAAGGATCCAAAGTCCTCAATTAAGTTTAATATGTTTGGTATACTAATTTGTGGTTTTGTGATGTACAGTAGTACATCATCGGCATATAGGGATATTTTATTCTTTGAGTATTTTGTATTATAACCATAAATATCCGGATGTGTTCTTATTTTTTCAGCAAGGGGTTCAATTACCAAAGCAAATAACAGCGGTGATAATGAGCATCCTTGTCTATTGCCCCTTGATAGTTCAAATTTCGAGGATAAGATATTATTAGTTAATATTCTAGCCGTAGGTTTGTTATATAATAGTTTTATCCATGCGATAAAGTTTTCTCCCAATTGGAATTTTTGCAATACTTTAATCATATAATCCCATTCTACTTGATCAAACGCTTTTTCTGCGTCCAGTGAGATAATAGATAACTCTTGGTCGTGAGGTTTATGTGAGTGCATTATGTTAAGCAAACGTCTCAAGTTATTGAATGAGTGTCTCTTAGGTATAAATCCTGTTTGATCTCCATTTATTAATCTACTAACGTACCTGCTTAATCCACTGGCTAGTGTTTTCGCTATTATTTTTTGATCCGTATTTAACAAAGCAATAGCTCTATATGAGCCTGGTTCTTCTATGTTTTTATCTTTTTTAAGTATTAATGTGATCGTTGATTCTGCTAATGTTTCGGGTAAGCTTTGCTCTTTAAAAGCGTGTGTATACATTTTCTGTAATCGCTGCTCTCCCATCTTTAATAACTGACTCTAGCAGTTTCCCCACTACCGATGTTAGACTAACTGGTCTGTAATTCCCTGTTTTCTCTCTCCCTCCCTTCTTAAAAAGTGGGGTTACGTTTGCTACCCGCCAATCCTCAGGAACTACTCCAGAATCTAAAGAGTTTTGAAAGATTATTACTAATGCATCCACTATTTCTGGAGGTACTTCCTTAAGTACTCTGGGACGCAGCCTATCTGGCCCTGGGGATTTATCGGCCTTTAATCCATTCAATTTACCCAACACCACTTCCCGGCTAACCTGGATTTCACTCAATTCCTCCAACTCCTTTGACCCGCGGTCCCCTGCTATTTCCGGCAAATTATTTATGTCTTCCTTAGTGAAGACGGAACCAAAGTAGTTATTCAATTGGTCCGCCATATCCTTGTTCCCCATGATCAACTCATCTGTTTCTGACTGCAAGGGACCTACATTTGTTTTAACTAATCTCTTTCTTTTCACATATCTATAAAAACTTTTGCAGTCAGTTTTTATGTTCCCTGCCAGTTTTCTTTCATAATCTATTTTTCCTTTCCTAATTAAGCCCTTTGTCCTCCTCTGCTGGTCTCTGAATTTCTCCCAGTCCTCCGGTATGCTGCTTTTTCTGGCTAATTTGTACGCATCATCCTTCGCTTTGATACTATCCCTGATTTCCCTTCTTATCCACGGATGTACTACCTTCCCTGATTTATTCTTTTGCCAAACTGGGATGAACAATTTTTGTAGTTCATCCATGCAGTCTTTAAATGTCTTCCATTGCATATCCACCGTCAACCCTTTTAGAATTAATTGCCAGTCAATCTTGGCCAATTGTATTGTATTGTATATCTTTATTGTCATTTCCTGAGTATTCACATACCCAGAGGAAACAAAAAAACGTTGCTCAACCAGTGTCCATTCAGTGTGCATTAAAAATAATTAGAAATAAAAATACAATAAAAATACATCATGAACAAATTTAACACTCTACTAAACATTCAACAGGCGTTCCGATCGGCAGCGGCAGTGTGTCCAGGTTGGTGGTTGGTGCCCGATACTTCACGTCTCATACCCTCAAAGTTACCTTTCTTTAAGTTCAGAACCATTGTTTCTGAATTAACAATGTCACTCTCCATCCTAATGAAGAACTCAACCATATTATGGTCACTCTTGCCCAAGGGGGCACGTACAACAAGATTGCTAACTAACCCTTCCTCATTAATCCTCAATTATGTGTGTTCATCAGATACTTTTCCCATCTATCTTTCGGGATCTTTATCATTAGTTCATGTTCCCAATCTTCTCTTAGTACCTCTGTTGAGGGTAATTCTCTATTTAATATATTATTATAAAAGTATGATATTAGTTTTTGTGAATCAGCCTTAATATTAATTGCTTCTTCTAAAGGGTCTAAAAATATAGTTTGAAATCTATGTGTATATTTCTTCATAAAGTCACATATCTGTATATATTTAAAATATTGATTATCATTCAGTTTAAAATTTGATTTTAATTGTTGAAATGATAACAATTTGCCCAATTCATACATATCTCCTACTTTCCTAATCCCCAGTCTATCCCATTGTTTATATGTTTTATCGATAAGAGATGGTTTGAATGCAGGGTTGTTCAATAGTGTGGTTAGTACTGATAGATTATTTAATTTCAAGGATAATTTTATTTGTTTCCAAATTCTTATTGTATTGTGAATAATTGGATTCTTCTTATATATTATACTATTCAATTTTATCGGTGAGAACAAGATCGTTCCTATAACGTTCGGGAAACACTCCTCTTTCTCCATTCTTATCCACCGACTGGTGAGTGGAACTATCCAATCAGTACATTATGTTCTTAATATGCACTGCCCAGTAGTAATACGTAAAGTTAGGTAATGATAAACCCCCAACTTCTTTAGGTTTACACAAATGCTTTCGTTGAGTTCTGTGTGCTCTATAATCCCATATAAAATTAGTGATATTAGAATCTAGTTTTTTGAAAAAATATTTTGGAATATATATTGGGATCGCTTGAAACAAATATATTAATTGTGGTAAGAAAGTCATTTTTATAGCGTTAATTCTACCTATCAATGAAAGCGGGAGCATTTTCCAAAATGTAATCATATCATTCAGCTTATTTAATAGTGGCATAAAATTGGCGATTTGTGTCTTCTCGTAATTGGAATACCCAAATACTTGAATTTTTCTGTTTCAATTTTGAAAGGGAATTTTTTTGTTTGTTCTTTTATATACTCATAACCCTGCGGGTTATTTAATATTTGTGCGTTGAATCTCCAAAAAGGTTTTATACCCGGCATTCCCTCAATTTTAAGTATAAAAGTCAATGGTGAATGATCGGAAATAATACTATTATGATATGATGGTTTAGTCGTATGCGAGATTAGTTTGCATCCAATAAGAAATAGTCAATTCATGAATAAGTTTTATGAAATGATGAGTAAAACGAGTATTCTCTTCTACTTGGGCTTGCTATTATCCAAACATCAGTTATGTTATTATTTTTTATATGTATTTAAAAATTCACTGGTCTTAGTTTTAACAAGACGCTTCCCTACCTTTATTGATTTAACATCTCCCCCCATTATTATATTTTGATAATTATGCTCTGCAATTATATCTACTATTTTCTTAAAAAATTGTGGGTTGTCAAAATTAGGCACGTAGATATTTATCATAGTTAATGGTGTATTATAAATTTCTCCCGTAACTATAACGTATCTTCCCTCTTTATCAGATATGGACTTCTTTAATTTAAAAGGTATACCTTTCCGAATTATAATGGCCGTGCCTCTTACTAGAAGTGTATGCGGAGTAGTAGGTTTGACCTATCCAGTTTGCCCTTAATCTGATCTGAGATTGTTGTTTCAAATGCATTTCTTGTAAGAAAGCAATATCCATATTTAATGATTTTAAGTCTGCCAGAATTTTACCCCTCTTAATTGGCTCATTCGTACCTCTAATGTTCCAGCTACAGAAAGTGAGACCTTCGGTGTTTATTCGACTATTATCTTGCATTGGCTATTATTACCAGAATGTATGAATCATATGATGCAGCCAAGTACCTCGAAATCCTGAGTCCAGGGTTGTCCTTCATAATTTCTGCAGTAGTTTTACATCTCCTGTCATTATTAAACATAATTAAGGGAAAGAGAAAAACATAAAATGAAGTGTTCATAAAAATTATTAAATCATACAACTTATAATAGTGAATAAACAAAAAAAGTGAGTGTAAGTTATCAAAAAAGCGATATCTTACAAAAAAGCCACCTATGGTAGCAAGGATTAGTTTTAAATTGACCTCCGTCGATGGAATCATGCACTGGGCTTTGCCCCCCTAATAAAGTATCATCCAACGTTAGTCGGTTCCCTCCACTTATAACCAAAATTATCATGTCAGGTCAGTTAATAGCTAAAAAGTTTAAAATAAAATGGAAGAAAAGCTAGAAGATCTGAAATAAAATAAAAGTTATTATGGGTTAAAGTACCTCGTCATTAATCACACTTTTCATTAACCTGTATATTAGATAATACATAATTAGTATTTTGAATATATGTCTAACCTCCCCCGTCCTTCCTCGTATATAGTAAGTCATGTTAATATAGCATTGAACCTTTAGCGTTAATTAAGTTTATTGTGCATATATAGTTAATTAGTTAGTTAGTTATATACTGTATATGTAAATAATAGATCATATAGTACTGAAACAAATGCAGACCATCAGGACTGTTTGTAAACCCGAAAATGAACACTCATAATTCTCAAGGCTGAAGAACTGGTCGAGCTTCAGTCTTTCAATTCAAAATGAAGTTAGTACTCTGTTATTGAAAAACACATTCTTGCCAGATAAGTCTGTCTGGGAACCGTCTGAACAATTCTAGTGTCTTGATTGAAACAAAAAAGACAAGTTCAACAGGCGAAATGGCTTATTATTCCGTTCTTCCTTGAATTTTGTTTAAAATCTCCTGGGCATATTCGCAAGCTGAGTCCGGATCCGTGAATGAATGTTGCTTACCATTGTATGTGATAAGCATCTTAGCTGGAAAGATAACGCCATAACGAACTTCAGAATGTCCTTGTAAAATACTGCTTGCCCTTTTAAACTGGCGTTTTTTTGCCAGTATTTCCCGCGGATAATCTCTGTAAAATCTGACAATATTATCAGCAAATGTAAGATTTTCTCCATAGGATATCTTATTTAATAAATTTTCCAAAGTTGAAATGTCTAAGAACTTTACGATAATTTGACGTGGCGGAGCATTAACACCTCTTTGGAAGCGACCAACACGATGAGCCACATCTATCTTTGGTTTTTCTGGCAGTTTAAAAACATCTTTAAGTAAATTAGTGATAAAATCACACATTTGAGAGCTGTGCTCTGCCCCCTCTTTAACTCCTATTATTCTCAAATTCTGTCTCCTTGACCTGGCTTCCAAATCTTGACATTTCTCATTCAGTTTATTCGTCAGCTCCCAATTCGCGTTGTGTTGTTTTTTCAAACCTGTTATTTCCTGGCTCATCTGCACCATTTCACCCTCCATCTCTTCCATCAAATTTTCCGCCTCTGTTAATTGCTTCAGCAGGGAGTCATGTTTATTGTTATAATCTCTCTGCATTCTTTCCAATTCCTTAGCAGTCCTCGACTCCAAATCTTTAAACTGCTGGTTCAGGGATACGTAAAGCTCCTTTGATTCTCCGCAACTATTATCAATTTTCTTAGAAAGATTATCCTCCATAGTGGAGAAGTTATTCTGAATTGTGGAATTCATTTTAGCAAATTGCTTCTGAAGATCTTTAGTAATGTCTTTAGTAATATTAGCTCTTACCGTTTCTTCCCAGCTTTTCATTTCTTTCTCCCTTTCTTTTAACTCCTTTGCTTCAGTTCTCGCAGCCATTTTGATTGTTGGTTGTTGAGACTTCAGCTCCACTTCCAAACTTTCAAAAGTGGATTCTGGAGTGGTTTCAAGCTCATCCAGAGCTGTTTGAAGCTGGAGACTGATTGTAGTCTTCTTGGGTCCTCTCTGACCTCTTCTCTTTTTCATCCGATTTTTACCGGTAAAATCTTTTTAAATCCCGAATCCACCGGCGCCATTTGATGACGTCAGTACCCATAACGTTCAGCAATCCCTGTGAGAGTTTTTAAGTTGATCCTGGCATAGGAACCGACTTTAAACACGATTTGTCGGGAGGAGAGCTCAGTGCAGCTGACTTCACTACTTCATAGCAGCCACCAGAAGTCAAATTTGATAGATCTTCATCTCGAACATATCTCCTTAAAAAAATCTTATAATTAAATTTAATATTTATATACTTAAAGCTAAGATAGGTAGATAGAAAAGATAGAAAAACTACAACTACAGTAAGTGTAGTTAGTGATAGCCACACTAGCATGGCTAAAATTCTAAGGACTTCCGTAGCCTTGTTAAAACAAAATAATACTAGTTCCGTGTTTTAAAAGACAAAAAAATCTCAGTAATAACAATTTGTAAAAGGGAGGGAAGAAAAAAAAGAGAGAATTGGGTCTGAAGGATTTTTAATCCAGTGATGGGGATTTTTTTATTAGTCAAGAATATTAGTTAAAAAATATTAGTCCAATATTAGTCAATTATTTAAAAAAATAAATGTTAATAAAATAATGTGGCGGCTCCCAAGGGTCGGGCCACCCTAACTGTCGAACCCCTCGGCTCAGTGGTTCAGTCCGGAGGCGGTCCTTAACCAGAGGGTTTAAAGGCACGGGTTTGGGTGCCATCTTTCTCTCGTGTGGACTTCCCCACAACCGGGAGGAACACAAATAAAGGTGCCTCTCGAAATAGCTGACTCCTCGCTTTTGTTTCGAGACCTATGCACCACATTGGTGACCCTGACGCTCCATTGTCGTCATGATGGAGAAAGCAGAAAGCCCTACCACCTCACAGGCCGGCCCGGCCCTGTCTCTGGACGCGGTCTCTGTAAAATTGGCCACCTTCTGGACCACCCGGCCACACATCTGGTTCCAGCAGGCGGAGGCCCAATTCAACCTGCGGGGCATCACAGTCGATGCCACCCGCTTATATTACCAGGTAGCGGCCCTCGACCAGGACACGGTTGAGGAGGTCACGGACTTCCTCGCAGCCCCACCGGCCACCGGTAAATATCTCGGCCTTAAAGAGCTCCTGCTCCAGATTTATGGACTCAGCAGGACTCAGCGTGCTGCTAGGCCCCTTCATAGGGCCTAGGCGATCTAGCCTCTTAAAGGAGATGGTTGCTCTCCTGGATGGGCACACACCGTGCCTGATGTTCGAGTACACCTACCTCCATCTGCTGCCGGCCTACATCCGTCTTCAGCTCACGGACGCCTCCTTCACTGACATCAGGGCCCTCGGGAGGCGTGCCGACGCGCTGTGGATGGCGCTCCCTGATGACGTCAACGCACTGGCCATCAGCAGCCACGGGGAAGCACTGAGGACGACGCGCCCTGATGATGTCAACGCGCTGGCCGTCGGCAGGCGCGCCGATGTCGTCACCCCGGCAGCGCCCGATTTCCTCCGGTGGGGCGGGGGAGCTGTGGAAGGAGTGACAGCTCCAGCACGACGGCCCGTAAGATCACCCCCCGCGGCCGTGTCGGTTAATGCACCTGCAGTCCAGTGCCAGCAAGCTGCAGGTGCCACCAACAGGAGCTGGCAAGCTACAAGTACCACCAACATGAGGCGCTGGTGCTACTACCATCAGCGCTGGGGTGCTGCAGCACGACAATGCCGCCAGCCATGCACATTCCTGGGAAATGCCTGGGCCGGCTGCCAATAGTCCCCGTTGCGGCCGGCCAAATTCATCGCCTGGGATCGGCGCTCCGGGACCCGTTTCCTCGTTGATACTGGAGCGGAGCTCAGCGTCCTGCCTCATTCGCTGGCCGACAGTAGTTCCGGTAAGCGTGGGCCCATTCTCACCGTGGCGAATGGCAGCCCCAATCCGCACGTATGGAGCGCGCATGGTCCCGATCGTGTTCGGCTCCTGCCATTTCTCGTGGCGGTTCACCATTGCTGATGTCCCCTAGCCATTGCTCGGGGTCGACTTCCTCCGGGCGCATTCCCTCCTGGTGGACGTCAGACGTCAGTGCTTGGTCAACGCCGCTACGATGGAGCCAATCACATTACGTTTGGATCAGCCGGTGGGACGCCCCCTGTCATCCGTGGATTCCCGCTTCGCTCAGATCTTGGCCGCGTTCCCGGACATCCTGACCCCACAGTTTTGGTCAATAACCCCCAGTCACGGAGTGGTACATTTTATACAAACTACTGGCCCACCTATCCACGCACGAGCACGCCGACTGCCGCCGGATAAACTGCGCCTGGCACGGCAGGAATACCGCACGATGGAGTCCTTGGAGATCCTTCAAGCAGCCCATGGGTGTCCCCACTCCACATGGTCCCTAAGGCAAGCGGGGGCTGGTGACCTTGCAGGGATAACCAACGGCTGAATGCAGCAACAACAGCGGATAGATACCCCGTACCGCACATCGAGGACTTCACCGCCCATTTGGCTGGAGCTACAATATTTTCAAAAGTGGATCTGGTACGGGGTTATAACCATATCCCGGTCCACCCGGATGATGTACCCAAGACGGCGATCATCACACACAGTGCGCAGCCCGCAGGAGTTTGTCAGCATGGTGGCATTTTACCATTGTTTCGTGCCATCCGCGGCCCACATCATGCGGCCGCTGTATCATCTTCTGGCAGGTGGACAGCACAAGAACATCGAATGGACCCATGAGGCAGTGGCAGCATTTGGCGGTGCGAAGGAGGCCCTTGCTCGGGCTGTACTGCTGGTGCACCCGCGGGAAGATGCCCCGACTGCTCTCACGGTGGACGCCTCGGAGTCGGCGGTTGGTGCCATGCTGGAGCAACTGACGGGCGGGGGTTGGTGGCCCCTGGCCTTCTTCAGCCGGCACCTCAACCGCGCGCAGACCAAATACAGCGCGTTCCATCGCGAGCTCCTGGCTCTGTACCTGGCAGTGCGCCACTTCCGCTACTTCCTGGAGGGACGCCCGTTCACCACCTACACGGACCACAAGCCACTCACTTTCGCCCTGGCGACGGTTTCCGACCCCTGGTCCGCACGACAGCAGCGGCAATTTGCTTACATCTCGGAATATACCACATCTATCCACTACGTCAAGGGGAAAGAGAACCGGGTGGCCGATGCATTGTCCTGTTCCGCTATCGACGCCGTTTTCGAGGTGGCACCTGGAATTGACTATTCTGCCCTGGCAGAGGCACAGCTCACGGACGGTGAGATGCCTGCCTACCGGACTGCCATCTCCGGCCTCCGCCTTGAAGATGTCCCTCTCGGTCCTGGAGGAGCGATGTTTCTGTGCCAGGTATCGTCCGGTCAGCCGCGCCCCATCTTCCCTGCCTCCTGGCGCCGGGGGGTTTTCAAGGTTGTCCACGGACTGTCTCACCCATCAATCCGGGTGACAACTGCATTAGTACGGTCGGCGCCGGGGCAGCAGGGAATGCCCGCATCCACCTTAAAGCGCCGTTGCGAGCGCGTTGGCAGGCTCGCACCAATCCTGACGTCCCGCCATGGGACATTTCGACTGCATGTGCCATCAGCCCTCCGAGACTGCCCATACGTTTTCCTGTGCCACTCAAGAGGCCGTACGAGGGCCAGTTCCGGGTGCTGGAACACGTGCAGATGACTTTTGTGCTGGACATGGGGGGCCGGCCAGAGGCCGTGTCGATTGACCGGTTGAAACCGGTACACCTGGACATTGACTAGCCGGTGCTGGTTGCCCAACCTCGGCCTCGAGGGCGCCCCCCTTCATGGCTCCCTCCGCTTGTCACTCCACCTGTCCTCCCACCGGTCCCTCGACCTATCCCTCGACCTGTCCCTCCACCTATGCCTCCGCCAGTCCCACGATCGGCTGACTTTCGCACGCGGGCCGGCTGGGTCGTGCGCCCGCTGGTGCATTTCGTGCCTCGGGTTCTGGGGGGGGGGGGGGTCCTGTTGCGGCTCCCAAGGGTCGGGCCACCCTAACTGTTGAATCCCTCGGCTCAGTGGTTCAGTCCGGAGGCAGTCCTTAACCAGAGGGTTTAAAGGCAGGGGTTTGGGTGCAATCTTTCTCTCGTGTGGACTTCCCTACAACCGGGAGGAACACAAATAAAGGTGTCTCTCGAAATACCTGACTCCTCTCTTTCATTTCGAGACCTACGCACCACAATAAAATGAAATACCTACATTGGTATTAATTACATTTCTTATTTGTAACTCTCTAAAAATAACTTATTAATAATAATTAATAATAGTTAGTAATAATTAGTTATATTTACTACTAAATAATAATAGTAGTTGTAAATTAATAACAAGATAAAATATGTTTCTAACATTAATTTTCCCCGTTAGTTAAAGACTTTCCAGTTTTTTTCTGGTACTATTTTTCTTTACATTTTAAAAATCCGTAAATTTTGACAGATTTTTTATCACTTTGATGAACGAGGCTTAATGCTGACTTCCACATCCCTAAAGATAAGAGTCTGATTGAGCTTCATTGTTTTGTTTAACTTTGAAAACGTTGCTTTTTTTGTTCTTTAAAGTCTCACTTAACTGTACTAATTCTTAAAGATAACATTTAATTTCAAAAACAGCGCTTTTTAAATTTTAAATAGTATTTCTTTTTTTAAATCCATTTATTTATTTATTTATTTTAAATTTTTTTTAATTTTAATTTTTTTAAATTTTTTATTTTCATTAGTACAGTAAGTTACAGTAATACACACTACATATATCTTATTACATTTGTTGTACCCCTTCAGTTTTTAAGCTCTAAGAAATAGAAATAAAAGAAGTAAGGAAAGTGAGAAAGAGTCATGAAAGTGCAGGAAAGTGTTAAAGCGCTTTCTCACGGTGCGACCTGACGCAAGACTTAACAAGAGTTTAACTTCATGGGAACCTCCTGCGATAACAGTACGGCATTCACGGACCACCGAGGACCTCCGTGGCACTAACGGCAGGTAGTCGTGGAACTTTGTAAGGTCGGGAGAAAATTCAAATATTTTTGAATTTCTCCAAGAGTGACTTGAGCACTTTTTGGTGAGCGTTGCAACATTGTATGAACGCAGATGCCAGTGCGATATCCGTGCGATATCCGTAATTACTCTTGCGGGTACCATGGGAACTCCTGCGAACGGTAAACCCGGAAGCTTGACAGAGGGGACATAAGGTGAGTAAAAAAGGTGGTCTCAATATCGCCAATGGACCATGTGTCCATCGAGGACGTCCCACCTATTGGCATTGTTTGAGAATCTTTTTCACAGTAAGACTTGCAGAGATGCCTCTCAGAAAAGCGCAAAGAAAGGGGTCAAAGAAAGTCAGAAAGTTTTTAGCCATTCAGGTAAATGAGGAGGAGACTCAGTAAGAGAGACAGGTGGAGAGGCAAGAGGAGATGCCAGAGATACCACTGCCTGTGGACTCTTTGGAGCAGGGAGAGGGTGATCAAGGTGGATTTGAGATTGCCTCCCCAGTAGCTGTTGCCTCCCCAATAGCCTCAGCAGACGATAACATAAAGGGAAGATGGCAGAAGGTAAGGCCATATAACTTCAACAGGGAACAAGAGGGGGAACTGGTGGAGTGGTACTAATGCAATGAGATTCTCTATGACAAATCCAGAGAGGATTATAGAAATAGTGAGAGAAAGCGCAACCTGCTGGAGACGAAGGCTGCGGAGTATCCCGGGTGCTCATGTGAGTATCTATAACAATATATTAGTTTATGTACAGGAGAACAATTTAATGTTATCCATGATTTAAAAACATACAATGCTACAGATGTAAAAGTGCTGTTTTGCAATTACCTTTAATTTATCTTATAAGTCTGTCTGTTCCCTGCAGCTGCAATGTAAAAGTAGTGGCAGACAGCTTTTACACCCTCTTTGTTTGAAGTAGGAATCATGTCTCTAAGAGCCATAAAATAAATTATGCATGAGGGCAGGCAATTTTCACTTGTAATGCTTGTCTTCAAAAAGGCCATCTGTATTTACCAACTTGTGCTCTGTTAACCAAGAAGAACATGAAATAGCACATTAAATGCGGAGGGCATGCTCTTAAACATGCATCTCTTTACTGACCAAAACTTTAATTTAACGGAATAGATCCAATGCTTGAAGTTCTATTTAATTCCAGCACTCTACTTTAATGCAGATGACCAACCTTTGCAATGGTTCGCTAACCAATTCTACGAACGGAAGATATTTATATAGTGTGTGAAAAAAAAGTGACATAATTTGTGCCACGTGATTAACTACACTACAGTCCACGATGTTCATTCACGATTAACGGGAAAGGTCGGGAGACGGACAAGTCACTCGCACAAATGACAGAATTGCCGAGTACCGTGGGAACTCTTTATCTACCCCCCATTATATCGTGCGGAACTCGTGCTAGACCATGACCACTTCACTCTGGTGACATCTTGCGTCAGGTCGCACCGTGAGAACTGGCCATTAGGGAAAAAAAGCCCATTAGGAAGAGAGTTAGAGAAGAAAGCTAAGAAATAGACCCTAGAAAAGAAAGAAAGAAAGGGAAATAATCGCTCTATTATAAAAAACTCCGCAAAAAGGGATATACCAACCATATTTGTCACCCCCCGTTATCAGATCCTGGCACCATTTATTTTTTAAATTACTATTGCACCTTATGCTTGTAATAAGTCCATAAATGCAGACCACGTCTTTTGGAAGTGGTCTGCTTTGCCTGCGAGGAGGAGTCTCATATCTTCCAGGTGTAATGTTTCGAATATGTTTGAAATCCACATTTTTATTGTTGGTATAGGAGCGTTTTTCCAGAATTTGAGTATAAGCTTTTTTTCCTATTATTGGCCCGTAATTAAATAAATTCTTTTGAAACACTTTTAGTTCAGGGCTACGTTCCATTTTCCCAAAAATAATCCATTCTGCTTTTGGTATCAGTTGTATTTTAAATAGTTTTGTGAAGATTTCAAATATTTCGTTCCAGAATTTTTGGATTTTTATACAAAAAACAAAATAATGCGCTATGGTAGCTTCTTGAGACTGACATTTATCACAAATGGGTGAGAAGTTAGGGAAAAGTTTATTTATTTTGGTTTTTGAATAGTATAGTCTATGTAATGTTTTGAATTGAATTAGAGTGTACCTTACATTGATCGAGCATTTATGCACATATAGTAAGTGTTTATCCCAGCTCCCAGAAATTTTTATAGATAGTTCTTGTTCCCAGTCTCTTCTAATACCGTCAGTTGTATGTATTTCTATATATAAAATAGTGTTATATAAGCATGATATTAGGTTTGCTGATTCGGCCTTTGTCTTCATTGCTTCGTCCAGAAAGTCTGGAGGCATGTTATGATAGTCTTTTGGGTATTTTTTCAAATAGTCACACATTTAGAGATATTTAAAATATTGATTATTTCTCAACTTATATTTCAATTGAAATTGTTGAAATGATAGTAATTTTCCAAATTCATACGTCTCCGAGCGTTTTGATTCCTATTCTTTCCCATTGTGTAAATGATTGTAATTTTTGGTATTCAGATTCATTGGTGAGAGGAGAGTCGCTCCTATATTGCACGGAGAGCAATCCTCTCTCCCCATTACAATCCAGTCCACCTGCTGGGCAGAGTTGTCCAGCAGGTGAATCATATTTTTAATATTTACTGCCCAATTATAGTACATAAAGTTATGGAGTGCTAGACCACCCAGCTCTTTGGGTTTACTCAGGTGTGTTCTTTGTATTCTATGGGATTTATAGTCCCATATAAACTTTGTAATGTCTGAGTCCAGTTTTGAAAAACTTTTTTGGAAGGTGTATAGGGACTGATTGAAATAGATATAGGATTTGTGGTAGAAAGATCATTTTTATAGCATTTATTCGACCTATTAAAGACATCGGGAGCGTTTTCCAGAATTTGATTAGAGTATTTAGTTTCTTAAGTAAAGGACTATAATTGCATTAAATGCATTAAACATAGCATGATAGTTTCTAGTAATTTCAATTCCCAAATATTTGCATTTTTCTGTGGCTATATTAAAGGGGAATTTTAAGAGATGTGTTGAGTCTTTCGGTTTTATCGACATAATTTCGCTTTTGTTCCAGTTTATTCTGTATCCTGAGAAAGATCCAAAGTCCTCAATTAGATTTAGTATGTTTGGTATACTAATTTGGGGTTTTGTGATGTACAGTAGTACATCATCTGCATATAAAGATATTATGTTATTTGAATATTTTGTATTATAACCGTAAATATCCGGGTGTGTTCTGATTCTTTCAGCTAAAGGTTCAATTACCAGAGCAAATAACAGTGGTGATAATGAACATTAGAAATTGTATTTCTAACGTTTAATTTTCCCTGCTTGTTAGACTTTTTTTTTCCAATACTAATTTGTTTACAATTTTAAAAGTTTGCGGTTATTTTTTCTGTGGATTTTGACAGATTTTTGACCAGTTTCAAAAAATTTGCGGTTAATTTGCAAAGACTGCATTTTGAACAAATTGATCTGTCTTCATTGTCAACTGAGATTTAAAAAGTTTGTGGTTATTTACTCTGATGATTTTGACAGATTTTTGACCCCTTTCAAAAAAATTCGTTGTTGATTTGGAAAGACTCCATTTTGAACAAATTGATCTGTCTTCATTGACAACTGAGATTATAAACCATTGTTTTGGTTTAACTTCGAAAATGTTGCATTGTTTGTTCTTTAAAGACTTTCCGGTGCCTCACTTAACTGTATTAATTCTTTTTTTAAAAATTATTTTATTCTATTAGAAGTAAGTACAATCATATGGCACCAAAGTGCCTAATATATATTTTCATAATACATTTTATGTACAGCTTCTTTTTTTGTTGTTGTTATATTGAAGAAAAATTATTAGAATAAGAAAAATAAGTTAGATAGTAAAGGATAGAAAGATGTGAAATATATAGTGTGTGAAGAAAAAGAAAATAGACGAATAAGTGAAGAAAATTGAGAAAAAGAAAATAGAAAAAAGAAAATAAAACATTAAAAATAAATTAAAAAAAAATAAATTAAAAAAAAGGAAGATCATAGTTTGTAATGTTGACCAACCCTCGTCCAGTCCTGAAACAGTTATTTTTACAATTGTGTTGCACCATATGATTCCAAAAAAATGACGAATGGAGACAAACTCGTTATGAATTGGTTTGATTTATCCATTAGGAGGAATCGCATTTCCTCAAGATGTGCGGTGTCCAAAATACTTGCAATTCACATTTTTAGCGTTGGTATTGATGTATTTTTCCAAAATTTAAGTATTCATTTTTTTGCTATTATTAAACCATAGTTAAAGAATAAATTTTGAGATGTGTTGAATTTATTCCCATCTTCCATTACGCCAAATATAATCATTTCAGTATTAGGTTCCATTCTTATCTTGAATAATTTTGTAAATATTTCAAAAATATCACTCCAAAATCTATAAAGTTTTATGCAGGATACTAAGGAGTGTTAAAGTTACATTTTGGGCTAGACATTTATCACAAGTGGCGGATATATTTGGATAAAATTTGTTCAATCTTCTCTTTTGAATAATATAATCTATGTACAATTTTAAATTGAATTAGATTATGTCTTACATTAATCGAACATTTGTGAATAAATATCGTATTTTTCCCATGTAACCTTTGTGATTTTAATCATTAGTTCCCGTTCCCACTCTTCTCTAAATACCTCTGTCGATGGTAGGTCTATATTTAAAATACTATTATATAAATATGATATTAATTTTTGTGAGTCGGCTTCAATATTTATTGCTTCTTCCAATAAATCAGGAATTATTTTTTGATATCCTTGTATATATTTTTTCATTAAATCGCAAATCTGAAGATATTTAAAATATTGGTTGTTTTTCAGTTTAAATTTTAATTGTAATTGTTGGAATGATAGTAGGTTTCCCATTTCGTACATATCCCTGATCCTTCTAATTCCGAGACTTTCCCATTAGTTATATGCTTTATCAATAAGAGATGGTTTAAGTAAAAGGTTATTCGCAATTGGCATTAACAATGATAGATTTCTTAATTTTAAAGATAATTTTATTTGTTTCCAAATTCTTATTGTTCCATATATAATTGGGTTCTTCTTATATATTGTGTTATTCAGTTTTTTCAGGGGGGGGGAGGGGATCGTTCCTATATTACAAGGATGACAATCCTCTTTCTCCATTTTTATTCATTCTGTCTGTTGGGTAGAACTATCCAGCCAGTAAATCATATTCTTAATATGCACTGCCCAGTAATAATACATAAAATTCGGAAGTGAAAGTCCCCTGACCTCTTTTGGTTTACATAAGCGTTTTTTGTGATTCTATGTGATCTATAGTCCAAAATATAATTAGTAATATTAGAGTCTAATTTTTTTAATAAATAGTTTGGTATATATACCGATATAGACTGAAAGAGGTATGGTAATTGTGGTAGAAAGATCATTTTTATTGCATTTATTCTACCTAATAATGATAAAGGAAGTGTTTTCCAAAATGTAATCAGCGTATTAAGTTTATTTAATAAAGGGTATGAAATTAGCATTGAATAATGCTTTATATTTTCTAGTAATCTGAATACCCAAATATTTAAATTTTTCTGTTGCGATTTTAAAGGGGAACTTCAATGTGTGTAGGTTCTTGAGGTTTTAATGTCATGATTTCACTTTTATTCCAGTTTATTCTATATCCAGAAAAAGACCCACATTTCTCTATTAAATCTAATACATTTGGTATGCTCGTTTGTGACTTTGCAATATATAAAAGTATATCGTCTGCATATAATGCAGAACATTTAAATATTCCAACAACAGGTGAAAAGAACAGTAAATTTAAATATTCAAACAACAGGTGAAAAGAACAGTAAATTTAATTAAATTAAATTTGTCCAATTTTAGATATATTAGAAATAATTTAACTATTGATTCAGCCAAACTATATTTTAATGCAATGATTGTGCCATACATGATCTACTGTATAACAACTTGGTCACTGGCATGTAAGTCCACACTAAAGCCTGTTGAAATTGCTTATAAACAAACCCTAAAAACTCTCGACAAAAAGCCCAGAATGTACCATCACTGGAGCATCCTGAAGAAATTTGATCTGCTGAGCTGGGAAAACGTAATAAAATATTCGGACTTGATTTTGGTTTACAAAATCTTCCGTGGACTAGCCCCACCTCCGTTAAAGAACTTCATAAAGAAAAACACAAATAGGTCGACATGAGCAGCCTCCAGGGGTGATTGTATAGTCCCGTTTAGGAAAAGTGTCTTTGGGCAGTCAGTATTTTCATATCGAGCGTCGCAGACCTGGAACGTGATACCATGCGTCATACGGGATCTGTCAACCCTTACCTCATTTACCAAACATCTAAAAACATGGTTACTGCAAAATCAAAACTGCAATCATAATCTACCTTAAAATTATCCTATGGTACTCTTTTAATGTTACTTTTTTACTTTATTGTTTGTTGTTTTGTTTTTGACTTCTGTTTTGTCTCTTCTCTTATTGATTGAATGTGTTGTGATGTGTTTACCTTGTTTACCAGAGGGACTAAAGATGGAAATTAGCTACTGGCTAAAATCTTGCGTATTACATGTAAATGTTTATTAATATGCACTGTCCCCTAAATAAATAAATTACAAAATTACAAAAAAAAATTAGATTTTATTCTTTGAGTCTTTTAGTATTATAGCCCTGAATATTCGGATGAATTCTTATACTTTCAGCCAGGGGTTCTATCATAAGGGCAAATAGCAGGGGTGATAACGCACATCCCTGCCTATTACCCCTTGATTGTTGAAATTTTTGAGATAACATGTTGTTAGTTAAAATTCTTGTCATCGGTTTATCATACAATAATTTTACCCATGTTATAAAATTTTCTCCCATATTAAATTTTTGTAGTACTTTATATAAGTATTGCCACTCTACCTGATCAAATGCTTTCTCTACATCCAAACAAATAATTGATATATCTTCTTCCTCTACTTTATGCGAGTACATTATATTAAACAGGCATCTCAAATTATTAAATGAGTATCTTTTGGGTATAAACCCCATTTGATCAGGGTTTATCAATTTACTAATATATTTGCTTAATCTTCTTGCTAAAGTCTTTGCTAAGATTTTCTGATCTGTATTTAAAAGTGATATAGCTCTGTATGAGCCCGGATCTTCCAAATCTTTATCTTTTTTTGGAATAAGCGTAATAGTTGATTCTGTTAGTGTTTCAGGTAGTTTGTTTTCTTTAAAAGCATGGGAGTATAAATTAAATAAATAAGGGGTCGTTATCTCGTGACATTTTTTTATAAAATTCATTACTAAAACCATCTGGTCCCGCATTTTTCAACAATTTTATTGTTTCACCTATTTCTTTGATTGTAATTTGAGCTCCAAGTTCCTCTTGTTCCAAAAGGTCCAGTTTTGGAAGATTACAGTTATCTAAAAAAAAAAATATTTTACTATCTTTAATTTAATTTTAGATGTATATAAGTTTTGGTAAAATTGAGCAAATCTATTATTAATATCTTTAGGTAGTATTAGTAATTCACCTTTCTCTGATTTAATTTTGGTTATAGTATTTTCCTTTTCTTGTTTTTTCAATTGGTGAGCTAAAAGCTTATGTGGTTTGTCACCAAGCTCAAAATGTTCCTGTTTTGTAATTTGGAATAGTCTTATTACTCTTGCCGATACAATTCGATTAAGTTTAAATTTCAGTAATATTATCTTATTGTGTTTATCTGTCGTGGAATCTTTAGCATTATCTAACTCTCTGATTTCTTGTTCTAACAACATTTGTTCTGTCTTATTCTTTTTATTTTGAAAACTTTGATATGAAATTATAATTCCTCTCATAAGTGCCTTAAAAGTTTCCCATAATAAAGAAGGTGAAGTACCTGGTATATCATTTGTATTGAAAAAAAAGTTTCATTTGTTGTTTTAAATATTGATACCCTTGCACGTCATTTAAAATATGTGTATTAAACCTCCAAAAAGATTTCCGGCATTCCCTCAAATTTTACTGAAAATGTCAACGGAGAGTGATCTGAGATACTACTAATGTGGTATGTTGGATTGTTTGCATATGGCATTAATTTCATGTCCACTAAAAAATAATCAATTCTTGAATAAGTTTTATGTACCGAAGATTAAAACGAGTATTCCCTTCCAACTGGATTAGCAGATCTCCATACATCTATTATATTAGTATTTTTTATATATGTATTTAGAAGTTCGCTAGTCTTAGATTTTAAATTACTCTTCCTTTGTTTTGCTGATTTATCTAGATATGAATCTAAAACACAGTTAAAGTCCCCCCCTATTATCACATTTTGGTAATTAAGCTCTGATATTATGTCTATAATTTAATCAAAAAATTGGGGGCTGTCAAAATTCGAAGCGTAAATATTTATCAAAGTTAGTGGGGTTGCATAAATTTCTCCCGAAACTATAATATACCTTCCCTCTTTATCTGGTATAGTATTCTTTAATTTAAAAGGAATACCTTTTCTAATAAGTATAGCCATACCCCTAGATTTAGAAATAAATGAGTAGTATGTTTGGCCTATCCACTTCGCCTTTAATCTCATTTGTGTTTGTTGTTTCATGTGTGTTTCCTGCAAAAACGTTATGTCGCTTTTCAAAGATTTTAGTTGGGCAAAAATTTTACCCCTCTTAATTGGTTCATTGGCACTCCTTATATTCCAGCTACAAAATGTAATTCCTCCATTCTTTATTTGTCTATCGTCTTGCATTGTAAATCAAGGTAATATTCCTGAATCAAATGGTGCAACTAAATACCTCAGAATTCTTGGAGTTGGGTGGTCATCCCGAGTTATTAGATTTATATTGCATCTCCTTCTTGTAAAGTGCCTTAGAAAATGAAAAAAAAAAAATGATATACAATTACTTTAAAAAAAAATAAACAGATTCAAATCTTGATTGTGCTTAAAAAAAGGTGCTATTAAGGCATCTAAGAAAAGATGGCTTAAAAACAAATAGCCATCAATGATGGCAAAAAATGTATAGACCTCCGTGATGTTGTTATACATTGAGCTCCTTCCCCTTGGTAAAGCCTCATAAAAAAATCACATGCCGTTTCATATTTTGTCTTTTCTTATACGAGTTTATCAAACCAGCGCCAGTGAAAACCGAAAAAAAAAATCAGGAAAAGACACAAGGAGTGAAAAAAAACACAAATATAGAACACAACATATACACGGTTATATAAGTATATATGTCTTTCCAACTTATCTAATCTTAATCTAATCTAAACTTTCCCATATATATCCACCCAGGATTCTTACATAATATCCCATTCTATAACTACCATGCAAGCAGGTACCAACACCATACAAGCAGGTACCAAAGGGTTAACTACCATACAAGCAGGTGCCAAGGGGTTAAACTTTTAGGTTTTTGTCCAAGGTTGAATATAGCCCGCCTCTCTGAATAACACATTCCAGAGAGATAAGCTTTATAATTGTCTGGGTAGCTCAGCCATTTTAACCAGTTCAAAACTCTATCATAAGAATTTAAAAGTTCAATCTTCTTCCTTGTCGGCAGCTTGCCCCGATGTTTTCTTAACAATATCCTCTGCATACTTTAAAGCTTTTCCGGGATCTGCAAATGAGCGTTCAACACCATTATAAGATATCTTCATTCTCCCAGGAAAGAAGACCCCATATCTTACTCCCGGGACATCCCTCAGAGTGTGTCTTGCCGGTGTGAACAATCTCATTTTCCGGACTACCTCGGGAGGGTAATCACGAAAGATTTGCACATTATCCCCATGGTATGTCAGCTTCTTCCCATGAGTAATCTTTCTCAATATAAATTCCAATGAAGAGATGCCACGTAATTTCACAATTATTTGTCTTGAATAATTTGTTCCTCTCAGCTCGTGGGCTGGCAGTGCAGTCACGGCTGGTGGGCTGGCAGTTGAGTCACTGACAGCTGGTGGGCTGGCAGTTCACTTACTCATGGCTGGTGGGCTGGCAGTGCAGTCACTCACGCCAGATATGCTGGCAGTTCGCTCAGTCACCCCTCCCACCTTCACCAAACCCCCACTCTGCTCCTTGCCATTCCCCCTCCCCCTCATGCATTCAGTCCATCTCCCCACAACCTTCCCCCATGTACTCTTAGTGCCTCTACCACAGAGCAGCCATTCCTGCCTATTAGGTTCCCATTGTGATGAAGAACACGCAGGCATGAAAATGGAGAAAGGATTTATTAAAGTTTAAAATGTGAATGACTCTTAAAATATAAGAACAATTTAAATGTTAAAGATGAGAATTATTAAGTTATTTCTTGTTGTGTCTCTTGTTGCCGCTCACTGCATCTTGATGTGTCTTTGCTGTTGATTAAAAAAAAAGATAATTTAAATATAGAGAGATTGAGCGGTCAAATTTTAACAAAGAAAATCGGAGAATTTATTTCAGTTCAACGTTCAACAAAACACGCTTTTAATGACAACATTCCTGGAGGACTTCCGGTAGCGACACGAGCAGATGGCTGTTTAATTTCTAGCTCCCGATTGCAAGTTTAAAACTAGCCTCCCTTAACTCACTAATTGCCACATAATTCACAGTTTTCTGTATTGGAATGAGTGGGGGAGCGACAACTAGAAATCAAAAGAAACGTGACGGTTGAGAAAGAAAGAATTCACCGGGGATGGACAAAGTTCAAAAGATGAATCTGCAGATACCGTGCGCTCAATTCTCCACAATATCATTAAGAAAATACGTGACTTCAGGGCTGAATATAAAGTGGACTTACATAAATTTAAATAAGGAATCAAAGAAGACATGAAAACCCAACTCAGAGATCTGAAGCAAGAAATTTACCATAAACTTTCTGCTAACTCCAAACAAATCCACGCCCATGAAACTAGACTAAACATAGAAACATAGAAATTAGGTGCAGGAGTAGGCCATTCGGCCCTTCGAGCCTGCACCACCATTCAATATGATCATGGCTGATCATCCAACTCAGTATCCCTTACCTGCCTTCTCTCCATAGATCCCCTTAGCCACAAGGGCCACATCTAACTCCCTCTTAAATATAGCCAATGAACTGGCTTCCACTACCCTCTGTGGCAGAGAGTTCCAGAGATTCACCACTCTCTGTGTGAAAAAAGTTCTTCTCATCTCGGTTTTAAAGGATTTCCCCCTTATCCTTAAGCTGTGACCCCTTGTCCTGAACTTCCCTAACATCGGGAACAATCTTCCTGTATCTAGCCTGTCCAACCCCTTAAGAATTTTGTAAGTTTCTATAAGATCCCCTCTCAATCTCCTAAATTCTAGAGAGTATAAACCAAGTCTATCCAGTCTTTCTTCATAAGACAGTCCTGACATCCCAGGAATCAGTCTGGTGAACCATCTCTGCACTCCCTCTATGGCAATAATGTCCTTCCTCAGAGCTGAGGAAAAACAAAGCTGAGGCACTAATCGAAGAGGCTGAGACAATTAGCATGGCTATGTAAAATGTGCTGTTTAAATCGATGAAAAAACAGAAAGTCATGCAAGAAAAAATGACTGGTTTGGAAGGACGGTCTAGACAAAATAGCATTTGCATCTACGGCGTACCTGAAGAGAATGAAGGCAAATCCATGTCTGAATTTGTGGAGCAACTTATAAAAACTGAACTCACAATAACAACGGACACCAACGTACGGATCCAGCGTGCACACAGAGCTTTGGCTCGCAAACTGGAACGTAACGCACCACCTAGGTCCATAGTGGTAAATTTCCTGGAGTTTAATACCAAAGAAATGGTATTGAAAAAGACCTGGGGAAAGAAGATAATGATTGACGGGAGACGTCTATCATTTGATACGACTATGCAACGAAGGTTGTCCAGAAACGCAGGGCTTATAAGGGAATAAAGAGGGCCCTGAAGGAGAGAGGTGTCCGCTTCCAGCCCCCGCTGGACAAGATGCGCATTGACTGGGACTCGGGAACATGCACATACCATAGTGCACAAGACGCAGAGTTGAGGAGGAGAGGCTACTCCATGGAGACACCTGATTACAGCGTTGAGGAGCGGGTGGACCCAGAAATGGAGCGTCTTCTCCAGGCTTTGACATGGCAGAGAGTTGGAAAGAGGAGCGAAGATGGGAGTGAGACAGCAAGAGAGCGACTACAGGAGTCTGAGCAGACCCCATCCAACTAGCTTTTATTGTGTCATCACTTCTTTTGAACTGGAAAATAAGTGCTATCGGATGATGTTGGACGATACTAGGATGCGTGAAATGGAGTGTTTCACCTCTCGTGAGGGGCCCTCTGGGAGGAGGTTTTCCCCTATACCTGCCAACGGGAACTCAGGGTGGAAAGGAATCACCCTTACTTGGTAGTCAACTGTTTTCTCTTTTTTTTTAATTTCTTTATTTGGCACATGTTGTCCGGATGTTCAGACCTGCACAGTTTCAAGTTATCTGGAGATTTATGAATGCAAGATAGGAGTAGGTAAATTAAATGTCATGTAATATTATCAAATTGGTGTCACTCAATGTAAATGGGACGAATAAACCAGTTAAAAGGAGCAAGGTCCTGGCTAAACTGATAAAAGAAAAGGCTCAGGTACTATTTTTACAATAAACCCACCTGCCTCAATGAGAAGTTAAAACGCTTTGGCTTTAGAAATGCATTTTATAGTTCCTATAAAACTAGCCAAAAGAGGGGAGTGGTTATCCTTATTACAAATGCAGTCCAATTTGAATGCCATAAAGAAGTCGGGGACAAAGAGGGAAGGTATGTATTAGTTAAAGGAAAGCTGGAAAACAAAGTGGTAACACTGATCAATGTATATGACCCCCAGAGAGTACCAAATGTTTTTTCAAAACTCTGTTTGACATTATTGCTTTAGAGACTGAAGCTATTTTAATATGTGCAGGGGACTTCAATGTGGTCATGAATCATAATTTGGATACAACAAGCCTAAAAAACCCAAGATGCATCTGACCAAGTTTATTAACACATCAGTGCAGGAAATGGGCCTAATTGATGTTTGGAGAGAACTTCACCCTTTAGAAAGGGACTACACACACTATTCAGTACCTCACTCAGTCTACTCCAGGATTTACTACTTTTTAATGAATACGGGTGAAAGTTACAGGATCACAGAGTGTAAAATCGGGGTGGCAGATGTATCTGATCACAGTGCGATCAGCTTGACAGTACACCTGAATAGTAGAAAAAGAAATACTGTTTGGAGGCTCAATGTGGGTATTTTGAATAATAAGGCAAATGTGGAAAAAATAAGGGAAGAGATAAAAAGGTACATAGAAGAGAATGATAACGGGGATGAGGATCCAGTAATACTGTGGGATGCTATGAAGGCAGTTATACGTGGAAAGCTGATCGCCCTGACATCATCACAAAAAAAGGCCCGGCTAGCTACGTATGAACATAAAGTAGAAATATTGAAAGAATTGGAGAAAAACCATAAAAACATACAGGATCAGTTGGCACTAAAACAGATTAAGGAAATAAGGGGGGAGATAGATGAGATCCACAGGGGAGATATGGAAAAAAAGGGCAAGATTTGTAAAGCAGACCTATTATGAAGCAGGTCCAAAAGCAACTAGGCTCCTGGCCAGACGCCTGCGTAAACAGCAGGCCTCTAATCCAATTCATAAAATGAGAGATCCTAAAACCAATCAATTATCACACGAGCCAGATAAGATAGAAAGAATATTTGAAGAATACTATAAGAAACTCTTTTCTAAACCACCATCAGCTGACGAAAGGACAATGAGAAGTTTTCTTTACTCACTTGACCTGCCATCCATTGGTGAGACACAAAATAGTAAGATTAAACGAGAACTTACCAGTTTGAAGTTTGATCTTTATTTTATGAGGAGTTACGATGAGGGACTACGTGAAGTACCCCGTACAGCCGCATGTGCGTCAATCTTCAAAGCAGCGGTGTGAAATCACAGATAATAGGGACTGAAGTATAATAGTAAGATGAAAGAAGACTAGAACGACCAGATGACCTTTATGAGGGTTGGGAGCGGAGGGCACGTAGTCCCTCATCGTAACTCCTCAAAAAATAAAGATCAAACTTCAACTGGTAAGTTCTCGTTTAATCTTACTATTTTACTTCGGAGTCACGTGAGTGACTATGTGAAGATTTCAAAGCTCTGTGATTTCATGCCGTGAGAAACAAGTCTACACAACCACAACTGCCCCATTGACAAATGAGGGAAAACATTCATAATGCATACAGTCATGACATAGATTTAAACATGCTGATGCTGTTAAATAAAGTAATAACAATAGTCACATCTCTCATCCGGATGGAACCTATAACAGAACGTAAAATAAAATTGATAAATACCCCTGGTCTGGCAACGGGTTATTATAAAATGTTTGAAAAATCGTTCATTTGACCATGCTGCAGCCGTTAGGATGTGGTCCAGCGGAACGTAATTAACCCTTGCTGCTGCTGTTATAGCAGCCCTTGTGGAGTGAGATCTGGAATCAGTATCTACTCCTGCATAACTCAACTCCGTTTTAACACCTGGCAAGATCTGAACTGATATGTTCTTATAACGTTTTTTTGTAACTAACAATCATAGCTAGCTCAGAGTCTCGAAGGTTCTTGGTGACCTTGACGTATTGTTGTATATGTGTGCCCTCACATATCGAAAGGTCCCTGGTTATGCCTTGACCTATTTTGAGACCTGACACCCCTACTGCTCTGCTTAAATAAATTATAACATAAAATACTATACATATATTTGCAGATGTAATCATCCTCTCCTGTCACAATTATGTAGCGAGTGACCTGTTGTGCTAAACCAGCGCCAGAAGGATAACTACCTAATGAGATCCGGCCAAAGCTAAGAATGTAGCTGGAACCCCCTGGTGAAATAGTGTTAACACAATGTTAACCTCCCATACTGCATTGTACTTGTCCTGGGAAAACTTGTGTTAAAGATATCCTTTACTAACTCGACATCCGGGGTGAACCCAACAAAGTGGATCTCGTTTGCTGCAGTAAATCTGATGGAAAGCACCTTGGCACAGTTAATGTCCCTATAACTCAATATTGTCAAAGACCATTTAAAATGAACTCCAATAGCTCAGAAATCTGTACCATTTTAAATGTAACATGAGCATTAAACAAATGCTTCCCATCTCCTGAAGAAACAAAGTACTGCTTTTTAGTACTATCCCAGCACTGTGAATACATACAAGAATAGGTGTGACAACCCAAGCCGTAGGCAGTCTATTGAGAATCTGTAGAACATAAATTGATTTTATCATGCAACGGAGGATTTCCTGAGCCACAGGCTGAAGCAGCAAGATACATTTAAAATATCCATATAAGGTTGCATTATTATTATTCCCGACAAATCGGGAATCAAAACTACATAGGTCAATCACACAGCAGGAAACCTAAAGCGGGCTCTTGATGACTTTATTTGAAGACCCGACTGGTGAAGCAAAATGGAGGAAGACATAAAAGACCATTCTTCCTGCTTGTAGCGAGAATGTATCTTTCGCCACTGTTATGCCACACATTTATGCAACCTGTGAATTAGCATGAAAACAACATATCTATATTCGGTGTTGTATTGAATCAGAATTTCATAAATACGGTGTGGTCCAACACCCATTCTGTGTTGTCATTGATGATACTCCAGTGGCAAATGAGATTATGTACCTATTACAGGATTCTTTTACTTGTTTGCACCCACGTGACTATCATATGCAACCATCATAGTGTATCAACGTGAAGTTGAGCATGCATATTCGCTCAATCACTCTTTAACCCATAAAATGCACATAGGGCCTATAGATAGTTGATATCAATAACTGAAGAGTTAATAACTCATGCAAATCTCCTCCACCTCCAACTAGAGATGACATTCGCAATTTCCCACCTTAGACCATTAGCATCATTTTGCAATATAATGAAATATTTACTGATCAAACTCCTGGAGCAATGCTGAATACTGTTTGTCCATCATTGTGACTTTAGTAGCTTCAGCTGGTAATAGCAAAGGTGTGTTAACAATGACCTACATGGCACTTTGGAGTTTGCCATTTAGCATGCTGTCAGTTCCCCCACTTGCACAGCTGCATCACATCTATTACATTGCCAATTAGTCTAATGAATAGAAAGCTGCTTTATAACAACAAGGCTGTTCCAGGTTTCTATTGACTCCAATCTGTTGCCCAGGGTGGAATCACAGGCCAACTATCCATTTGATAACAACTTAACTTAACTGGATAGAGGCAAACAATTTATCAAGTAGCTTGAGACTGAAACAGTGGATTTTAGCGTCAAAATATCATCCAGACAATACATAACAAGTGTTTTTGAACTCTGAGTAGTCCTTTGAATGATTTATTGTCATCATATTGTTAAATTGCCTCATAATAGCAATGCCTCCAAATATCTCTGATGATCACTGTACATGGAAAACCCTATGAAATCAGTTTAATCACCCTTCTTTCATAATAAACAGGCCACACCTGCCATCATTTCGTGTCTGCCCTGAACGGCAACTCTGACCCGGTTACTGATAATTCTCACATGTCCCAAGCCAACTCTTGCCATAATTCTGACCCTGCCTTGAAAAACAATTCTGCCCATATCTCCGAGCCTGTCTCGAAGGCAAACCTGGCTAAAATACTAAACCTGGCTCAACACAATTCTGGCCTAATTCCAACCTGCTTGGAATACTAGTTACGTCCAGTTTTATCTGGTTAAATGCCTCTGAGTAGATGACAATGTCTTAATCATTTGTGTATTGTACAACCAAGTGTAAATCTTACCAACTTGTTCGTGGTCACTTAGTTGTAGAGTAACTCTGGTCAGCTTTCATGCTGCTACCAGCTTCACTGAACCGCTTACTGCCGATGAAGCCGTGGGGTGCGTTGTCACCAAAGCTATGAAGCCTTCCTCATCATTGGCCTAATTGGTCCAACAGCTTATGCTTCATCCTCCAGGTTTTGCCTGTGGAATAGGTCTTACCTGAATAGAAGATTCGATGAGTGTTCACTGCATTGTGTTGGGATGGCAACCTTGCTGCCAGGAATGGTACCTCTGACACATGCCCTTCATCCCTTGGGGTATGCTCCATGGCTATACCCTCAGCCTCGGCGTCAGATTTACACTGACCCGGCATGCTCTCCAACCTCCATGAGGGAGACATTAAGCAGCCCTGTTACAAAGTGCTGCTGGCATGGCCTAGAGCAATAGGCCAGCGCTGCCATAGACTCGGCGTCAGATTACATACTGACCCGGCGGCTTCCATCCCTTGGGGTATGCTGTTCTGCAATACCTCGAACTTCAGGGTCAGAACAAAACGGCCCCGGTAAGCTCACCTCCTCCATGAGGGAGACATTATGCAGCCCTTCTACAGGTGCTGCTGCCATACATTAAGCAGCCCTATTACAAGGTGCTGCTGGCGCAGCCTCTCTCATAGCCCAGCACTGTCATAGATTTGGCATCCCCATTAAGCAGCCCTGTTACAAGGCGCTGCTAGTGCGGGCTCTCCCATATGCCCAACACTGCCAATAGACTCAGCATCCCCTTGAAGCAGCCCTGTCCAAGGCGCTGCTGGCGCGGACTCTCCCATAGTCCCGCACTGACACAACTCCTGCTGTTGGAGTGTATATAGATGGAGCCTCCTCTCCATTAGGGGCTCCATCCTGGCCAACCTCCAAATTTTCTCATTACCGGAAGGGAACCCTCCCGGCACCAGGGCTGACCATTTTGGTCGGTTGACCCCATATCTTGGGGACCTCTGCGGTCTGGGCACCGCATTGCTGCTGGATTTCCCCTACCCGGGAATCCCAGCGTCCATATGTATTACCAGAGGGAAAAACCCCAACCGGCACCAGGGCTGACCGTTGAGGTCCATTTAACCCCTATCCTGGGGACCCCTGCGGTCTGAGAGCCGCGTTACTACTGGATTTCCCCTCCCCGGGAAACCCAGCATCTATATGTATATCGGGGGAAAACCCTCCGGACACCCGGTCTGCTGGCTGTACCCTCCCCGGGAACCCCAGCATCTATATTCATATCGGGGAAAACCCTCCCGACACCCGGTCTGCTGGCTGTCTCCTCCCCGGGAACCCCAGCATCTATATTTATATCGGAGGGAAAACCTCCCGGCACCCGGCCTACTGGAGGTCCCTTACCCGGGAACCCCAGCGTGTACCTGCCTATCGGAAGGAAACCCTCCCAGCACCCGGAGCGCCTGAAAGTCACTGACCACCCCGTCAGTGACCAACCTCGCAAAACCCGATATTCCCCTGCTATCCGCTTCCGCGGCGAGAACCGGGGTTTCCCCACAGCCCATAGCTGGTTCCCTCATCGGTCCTCGCGAATCATCCGGCAGGTAGCCTCTGGAACAAGAGGTTCCTGCAAGGAAACAAAACAGGTAAGAAATACAAACTTACCTGAAGTTTAAACTTGCCGCTGGAGGAGCTCTGCTGCTCCAACCGGTCGCCTGCACCAATGCGTCTGATGTAATGATGTATGTGCGGCTGTACGAGGTTCTTCACGTAGTCACTCACGTGACTCCGAAGTTTGTATTGTACAACGAAGTGTAAATCTTACCAACTTGTTCGTGGTCACAACCGTATATTGGACCATTACGTCACAATTTACGGTTAAGGAGCTGGAAGCTGCAATCAGTCGACTTAAGGCTAGTAAATCACAAGGCAGCGATGGGTTTCCACCTGAATGGTACAAGGCCTTTAAGAAAGAGCTAACACCTCTGCTCCTGTCCTGTTTTAACTGGACCCTTAAAGAGGGCAGGGCTCCCCCATCATGGAAGGAAGCAATTATTACCATTTTACCCAGGGAAGGCATAGACAAAGTGCAATGTAAAAATTTCAGGCCAATCTCAATTTTAAATGTAGACTACAAACTATTTACCTCAATTATTTGCAAAAGACTTGAGATTTTTGTACCAGATCTGATTAATGAAGACTAAACTGGATTTATTCGGGGGCGCCATACACAGGATAGTATTAAAAGAACCCTCCACATTGTGGATAATGCTCAAAAAAAGGATACAAATATGGTTCTGGTCAGTTTAGATGCAGAAAAAGCCTTTGATAGTGTTAGTTGGGTATTTTTATATGAAGTACTAAGGAGATTTGGTCTCAATGAAGATGCAATTCGGTGTATTAAAACAATATATCAGGAGCCTACAGCTAGGATTAAGGTAAATGGAAACATATCCAGTTAGATAAGGGCACAAGGCAATGCTGCTGTCTTTCTTCTACTCTCTTCGTTTTGTATATTAAACCCTTAGCACAAGCTATAAGGCAGAGAGAAGACCTGCAAGGGGTCAAAATAGGGGGAAAAGAACATATCATTGGTCTTTTTGCTGATGATATCATTATTTTTCTTGAACAACCAGATATATGTCTCCCAAATCTAATGAACCTATTTGAAACATATCCAGATTCAGATTCAGATTCAGATTCAATTTAATTGTCATTGTCAGTGTACAGTACAGAGACAACGAAATGCATTTCGTATATGGATACTACTGAATATAACAAAAACACAAATTCTTCATTCAATTATTCTCCATCCCAACAAATCAGAGATGCATATAATCTGAAATGGAATTCTAAAACGATGCAGTATCTTGGTGTAACTATAACCAAAACCCGTTCCAACTTGTTTGAAACAAATTATAACTAAATTGAAGAAAACATCAAAAAGGATGTTGAAAGGTGGTCGACCCTTCCTCTAGACCAGTGCCAGAATACAAATGGTAAAAAATGAATATCCTACCTAAACTACTATATTTATTCCAATCTCTCCCATTTAATGTTCCCCGAGATAGATTCATAGCCTGGGATAAAATGGTCTCTAGATTCATTTGGAATGGCAAAAAAACAGGAATAAAACTGTTCAAACACTTCAACTGCCGAAAAGCAAGGGTGGAATGGCTTTACCAAATCTTAGGAAATACTTTTTTGCAGCTCAACTCAGACCTCTGGCTTGTAGGTGTAGACCTGATTATGAATCTCGATGGAAAGAAATGGAAAGGGAGATACAGGGTTACCAGACCTTGATTTTGGTGGGAGACAAATATCTGAGAGGGGCTTTGAGACATGCTATCGATCCAATAGTAGCCTTTACGTTAGAAATATGGAATGTTATAGTGGAAAAATACAAATTAAAAAGAGGGGTTCACGCATTGAAGTGGTTTGCATATGACTCAAAGTTTAAGCCAGGGGTGTATGATTCAAAATTCAAAGAATGGGTACAAAAAAGCATAACGGCAATGTATACAGTTTCAGAAAATGGCGAGTTTATGAGCTTCCAAGATTTAAAGTATGGTCTTGAAAACAAAGATTTTTTTAGATACTTGCAATTAAAAGATTACTTTACAAAAGAGATAAGGCCAGAACTGGATGAAACTTCAAATAATGTGATCAAGGTGATTGTGGATGCATACAAACAGAAGGGTTCTCGGGTCACCTCTGCTTTCTACCAAGCTCTGTTGGGAAGAGGGGGAGAATCAACCCTCTGCATAAAAACAAAATGGGAAGCGGAATTAAATATTCAAATAACAGAAGAAGAATGGTATCAAATGTGTGAAACACAATGTTCATCCACAAGCTCACTAGTATGGAGAGAATTTTGCTGGAAGAATCTATCTCGCTTTTTTATAACAGGAAAAATAAAAAGCCGACAACTTGCTGTCCAACAACATTGTTGGAGGCTGTGTGGGAGTACGGAGGCAGACCACTCGCATATTTTCTGGAACTGTGTAAAGACAAGACCATACTGGGAAAATGTTAATGCAGTTGTAAAAAATATCTTGGGTTATAGAATCCCAAATACCTGCCTGTGATGTATCTGGGGCATATTAAGATTTTGTAAAAATATTTGATTAAAGTTTTGCTTGCAACAAGTAAGAAGTCCATTACCAGGCAGTGGCTTAATGAAAAAAGTCCAAAACAGGAACAGTGGTTTGAAATTGTGCGAGACATCTTTAATATGGAGAAATTGACATATTCCTTGAGAGTCAAGGAGAATTCATTTGAGAAGATCTGGGAAAAATGGGAAAAATGGACCGTTTATTTGACTTGATGGTATGTTTGTATGAATATTGAATTATCTCCAGATAACTAATCAATGTAATGTTTTTTCTTTTTTAATTTGGTAAGTGAACCACACAGTCTTATTCCAATTTTTTATTTATTTACTTCTTTTTTTTCCCTATCTACTTATTTTTTTATTTTGATTGCTGGTTTTCTTACTTTGTTTTATTTATGGTGATGGTGTTGCACTGTTTTGTATAAATCTCTGAAAATTCAATAACAATTTAAGTGAAAAAAAAATGACATTTCTGGTCGATGTTCCACCTTTCAGGAAAACTGACATTTCCCTTCATCTTTCCTCGTCTAAGAGACACATGTAGCCTTCCATGCTGAAATACCGGTTTGTCGAGGTAGATCAACACCTTCTGCATTCTTTGTCCTTGTGGGATGGATCGTCATAGCAAAACTTGATTGAATGGGGAATTGGGTCTTCTGAAGAGGAATGTCTTCACTTTCTGTTAAATTGAGTGCATACACTGCTCTCTGCTCAAAATTCAACAGAGGCCCATTCTCCTCAACAAATTGCTGTTGCTCACTTCTGTCGTACTGCAATTCCTGCAGCAATTCTGAATTGTCATCATCAAGGTGCATCCTTCCATTTCTTGGTTGTGGCAAATTAAAGAATTTCATTGTTTTGTTGTAATTCTCAATCCTCTGGACTCATTGAAGAATTTGTGCAAAACATTTTTTGAGGCGGGGGCTGTCGTGGTGGGGTGGGGGGTGGCAAACGTCCTGCAGCCAAGGGAGGGGGACTGCATCAGGCGGGGGCTCTCGTGGGCTGATGAGGGAGGGGGGTGTCCTGCAGCGGGGGATGGGGGCAGCTTCATGAGGGGAAGCATCCTGTAGCCAGGCGGAGGGCAGCATCTTGAGGTTGGGGATGTCAGGGGGGGGGGGGGGGGGGGGGGGGGGGGGGCGGTGAACGACCTACTCATGGCCTCCTACTGACTTGACTCACTCACTCATGGCCTCTGGACCGACAGACTGATTCACGGCTTGTGGACTGACTGACATGCCCGACTTCTGGAGTCACGTCCGACTTTTGTAAACTGAAAACTGTAACATCCACATTGAGGAACAGCTTCTTCCTGACAGCCATCACGCTATTAAACATAACGAATAAGCTCTGAACTACGAAAGACTATGTTACTTGTACTATTTGTTAATTGTTGATCATACACATACACCCTTCACCTTACACAGACACTCACACACACAGACTCACACACACACAGACACTCACACACACACAGACTCTCACACACACAGACTCACACACACGCAGACTTAAACACATGCACACACACACACACACACACACACACACACACACACACACACACACACACACACACACACACACACACACACACACACACACACACACACACACACACATACACACACACACACTCACACACTCACACACACACACACACACACACACACACACACACACACACACACACATATACACACACACACACACACTCTCTCACACACACTCACACAACTCTTATAGAAACTTAGAAAATTCTTAAGGGGTTGGACAGGCTAGATGCAGGTAGATTGTTCCCGATGTTGGGGAAGTCCAGGACAAGGGGTCACAGCTTAAGGATAGTGGGGAAATCCTTTAGAACCGAGATGAGAAAAACATTTTTCACACACAGAGTGGTGAATCTCTGGAACTCTCTGCCACAGACGGTAGTTGAGGCCAGTTCATTGGCTATATTTAAGAGGGAGTTAGATGTGGCCCTTGTGGCTAAGGGGATCAGGGGGTATGGAGAGAAGGCAGGTATGGGATACTGAGTTGGATGATCAGCCATGATCATATTAAATGGCAGTGCAGGCTCGAAGGGCCAAATGGCCTACTCCTGCACCTATTTTCTATGTTTCTATGTTTCCATGTTTCTATCCATGTTTCACAAACACACACACACACACACACACACACACACACACACACACACACACACACACACACACACACACACACAGACACACACACACACACACACACACACACACACACACACACACACACACACACACACACATACACACACACACACACACACACACACACACACACACACACACATTCACACACACACACAGACACACACACACAGACACACACAGACTCTCACACACATACACACACATATAGAGAGGTTGCACGGCAGTCGGGTCACGACTCGTGACCCATACTGTTGCTACGCTACACCAACTGGAGTACACGCGATGAACCACAGGCAAGCACTTACCATTGTTTCCAGCGTAGCGGGCCCGTTAAAATCCGCCGAGATTATCAATTTTTGTGCTGTAAATAATTATGGAAATCGGGATAAGCGTGAGAGACATTTATCCTACTTCAGAATTCCAAAAGTGAGGAGAAATGATGGTAGAGAGAAGCGAGAGCTGAAGGGACAACAACAGCCAAAGTGTTTAGCGAACATTCGCCGTGCAGATATTGAGATTGAAAATATTGGGAATTATCGCGTTTGCTCACTGCATTTCATCAACAGTTAGCCATTATTTTTGTTTTTTCTAGATTCCATTGGCATCTAAAAAGTTTCAGAAGTGATGAATCTGGCTGTAAAATTTTTAAATCGCCCATGGTTCTCGTGGGTTTTTACATAAAAAAGAAAACGGCAAGCACTTTAGCTGTTGTTGTCCCTTCAGCTCTCGCTTCCCTTTACCTTAATTTCTCTTCACTTTTGGAATTCTGAAGTAGGATAAATCTCTCACACACACACACACACATACAGACTCACTCACACACACACAGACACACACACACACACACACACACACACACACACACTCACACACTCACACACACACACACACACACTCACATACACACACACACACACAGATTCACATACATTCACAGACACACACACACAGACACACACAGACTCTCACACACACACACACATATAGAGAGGTTGCACGGCAGTCGGGTCACGACTCGTGACCCATACTGTTGCTACGCTACACCAACTGGAGTACACGCGATGAACCACAGGCAAGCACTTACCATTGTTTCCAGCGTAGCGGGCCCGTTAAAATCCGCCGAGATTATCAATTTTTGTGCTGTAAATAATTATGGAAATCGGGATAAGCGTGAGAGACATTTATCCTACTTCAGAATTCCAAAAGTGAGGAGAAATGATGGTAGAGAGAAGCGAGAGCTGAAGGGACAACAACAGCCAAAGTGTTTAACGAACATTCGCCGTGCAGATATTGAGATTGAAAATATTGGGAATTATCGCGTTTGCTCACTGCATTTCATCAACAGTTAGCCATTATTTTTGTTTTTTCTAGATTCCATTGGCATCTAAAAAGTTTCAGAAGTGATGAATCTGGCTGTAAAATTTTTAAATCGCCCATGGTTCTCGTGGGTTTTTACATAAAAAAGAAAACGGCAAGCACTTTAGCTGTTGTTGTCCCTTCAGCTCTCGCTTCCCTTTACCTTAATTTCTCTTCACTTTTGGAATTCTGAAGTAGGATAAATCTCTCACACACACACACATACAGACTCACTCACACACACACACACATACAGACACACACACACACACACACACACACACACACACACACACACACACACACACACACACACACACACACACACACACACACACACACACACACACTCGCACACACACAGACAGACACACAGACTCACACACAGACATACACAGACTCACACACACTGACTCACACAGACTCACACACATGCACACACACACACACACACACACACACACACACACACACACACACACACACACACACACACACACACACACACACACACACACACACACACACACACACACACACAACACACACACACACACACTCATACACACTCACACACCAACTAATACTAAAATGCCAAGCAACTTCAGAACGTGGTAAACATACAGTGTGTAAACCGAATAATTCAAACGTTTAAAGCCTTCTGTAGGGGCTGCTGCTGCTGAAGAAAAAACGTGCTTTAAACAACGTCCAACAAACACACTCACCATAGACAGAGCAGTCAGCTCGCTTGAATTATTCAACAATGTATTCACTGTGCCATCTGCAGTCAGTGCCATCTTGCCACGAACCGGAAATGATGCACACAGCGCCATCTTGCCGCTAACCGGAAATGACGTCATCAGCATCATCTTACCACTATGCTGAAGTTACGGAATGAGCGCCAATTTTGCAATTAAACATAGTCCTGATCTAATAAAATGTTTATTCACGCTTTATCCATCCGAAAACTGTTGCAACAATTTTAAAAACCGAGACAAACAATTTGGCAAACACTTTATAACCACATTGATGGGGCTCACCGTCGAGTAGACTTGTGTTCAGTGTTATTTGCAGCTCATAGAGCCGTGACCCTCTCGCTTCCACCTTCTCACAGAGACTGAGTGAGGTACGACACTACCGGATTTTATAGTCCCTTCCCCCTGCCGCCAGTGGGGGCAGCAGAGAGAATGGCGACATTTTTTAAAACATTAATAACTCTCTGATTTGTCATCAAAAATCCTCCAGTCCAATCTGGCGGAGGGGGACTTTGAGTGAGGTGGCCAAAAATGATGGCCGTAAGTGGCCGCGTTCTTTCGGAAATCACGAAAAAGTAAGTCAGAAAGTGATCAAGATCATAGTTTTAATAAATATAGATTTCTAACGTTAAATATTCCCCATTAGTTAAAGACTTTATGTTTTTTTTGTGGAACTAATTTCTTTACAATTATAAAAGTATGCTATTCTCAAAACATCAGCTATGTTATTATTTACTATAATGCGAATTTTGACAGAATTTTGATCACTTTGATGAACAAGGCTTAATTCTGACTTCCACATCCCGAAAGAATACAATTGAACTTCATTATTTTGATTTAACTTCGAAAACGTGCTTTTTTTTGTTCTTTAAAGACGTTACGGTATCTCATTTAACTGTACTAATTCTTAAAGATACCAGTTAATTTCAAAAAGAGCGTTTTTTAAATTTTAAAATACATTTCTAATGTACTAGACCCGTTGGGTCCCAGCATCACACGGGGGGGGCTGGTCATCCAATGCAATATTCCACCTCTCCACCAATTCCAATATTGCTGGCCAGTGGTTGGGGGGGGGGGGGCTGTTGCGCTAGTATTGGTGTTGTGGGCAGAAGAGACTGTTTTCCAGAGGGCTAGTATGGACATTGTGGGCCGAATGGATTCTTGGGCTGGCAGCTCAATCACTGAGGCCAGGCATCTCAGTCACTAAGGCCTGGCAGTATAGTCACTCCGACCTGGCAGGCTGGCAGCTGAGAAACTGCCAGAAATTCTGCGAGAAACTGCCAGAAATTCTGCCCAAAACAGTTGACAGACTCTGTGAGAGAGACGGGGGAGAGGGTGGGCTGAATTTATCATTGGGCTGAAAGTTCAGTCACTTAGAGCTGGTGGGCTGGCAGTTCACTTACTCACGGCTGGTGGGCTGGCAGTGCAGGCACTCATGGCTGGTGGGCTGGTAGTTCAGTCACTTACAGCTGGTGAGCTGGCAGTTCACTTACTCAAGGCTGGTGGGCTGACAATGCAGTCACTCACGGCTGGTTGGCTGGCAGTTCAGTCACTTAAAGCTGGTGGGCTGGCAGTTCACTTACTCATGGCTGGTGGTCTGGCAGTGCAGTCACTCACGGCTGGTGGGCTGGTAGTTCAGTCACTTACAGCTGGTGCAGTCACTCACACCTGGTACGCTGTCAGTTCACTTAGTCACCCCTCCTCCCTTCACCCCCCACTGCTACTTGCCATTCCCCTTCACCCCACGCATTCCTCCATCTCCCCACAACCTCTTCCCATGCACTCTAAGTGGCTTTCCCACAGAGCAGCCATTCCTGCCTATTAGGTTTCCATTGTGATGAAGAACATGTGGGCATGAAAAATGGAAAAAGGATTTATTAAAGATTAAAATGTGAATGACTCTTAAAATATAAGAACAATTTAAATGTTAAAGATGAGAATTATTGGTCTTTCTTGTTGTGTCTCTTGTTGCTGCTCACTGCGTCTTTATTTATTTTTGCTGTTGATAAAAAAAAGATAATTTAAATATAGAGAGATTGAGCGGTCAAATTTTAACAAAGAAAATCTGAGAATATATCTCAGAAGTCATCATTCAACGAAGCACACTTTTAATGACACCATTCTTGGTTGATGTTCCACACCAGGTAAACGTTGACATTTCCCTTCATCTTTCCTCGGCTAAGAGACACATATAGTTTTCCATGCTGAAATACCGGTTTGTCGAGGTAGATCAACACCTTCTGCATTCTTTGTCCTTGTGGTTTATGGATCGTCATAGCAAAACTTGATTGAATGGGAAATTAGGTCTGCTGAAGGGGAATGTCTTCACCTTCTGTTAAATTGAGTGCATACACTGCTCTCTGCTCAGCATTCAGTAGAGGCCCATTCTCCTCAACAAATTGCTGTTGTTCAGTTCTATTGTATTGCAATTCCTGCAGCAATTCTGGATTGTCATCATCAAGGTGCATCCTTCCAAAATTCTGGCAAATTAAAGAATTCCATTGTTTTGTTGTAATTCTCAATCCTCTGGATTCACAAGAATTTGTGCAAAACATTTTTTGTGGCGGGGCTGTCGGGGTGGGGTGGGGGTTGGCAGACGTCCTGCAGTCGAGGGAGGGGGATGGCATCAGGTGGGGGCTCTCGTGGGCTGCTGAGGGAGGGGGATGTTCTGCAGCGAGGGATGGCTTCAGGAGGGAGAGCATCCTTTAGCCAGGCGGTGAGCAGCGTCTTGAGGTGGGGGCTGTCAGTGGGGGGGGGGGGGGGGGGGGGGGGGTGGTTAGCAACCTACGCATGTCCTCTGGACTCACTCACTGCCTTAGGACTAACTCATGGTCTCTGGACTGACTCACTCATGGCCTCTGGACTGACAGACTGAATCAAGGCTTGTGGACTGACTGACTTATGCCCGACTTCTGGAGTCACGTGCGACTTTTGTAAACTGAAAATTACAACATCAACTTTGAGGAACAGCTTCTTCCTGACAGCCATCAGGCTATTAAACATAATGAATAAGCTCTGAACTACGAAAGACTATATTATCTATATTACTAAAACTAAGATCTTGGTCACTTTCTGACTTGCTGTTTCATGATATCTGAAAGAACGCCTCCACTTACAGCCGTCATTTTTGGCCACCTCGCTCAGAGTCCCACTCCGCCGGATTGGACTGGAGGATTTTTCCCATCGATGAAAAATCAGAGAATTATTAATGTTTTAAAAAATGTCGCCATTCTCTCTGCTGTCCCCGGTGGCGGCAGGGGGGAGTGACCATAACACCCGGAAGTGTCATCTCTCACTCAGTCTCTGCAAGATGGTGGAAGCGAGAGGGCACAGCTCTCTGAGCTGCAAAAAACACTGAACGCACAGCTACTCGACGGTGAGTCCCCTCGATGTGGTTGTAAAGTGTTTGTCAAATTGTTTGTCTTGGCTTTGAAAATTATTTTTTCAGAAAATGTACTAATTGCAAAGTGTTTGCCAAATTGTCTTGGCTTTTAAAACGTTTTCAGAAAACAGATTGGTTGTAAAGTGTTTGCCAAATTGTTTGTCTGTTCTTAAAATGGTTGCAACAGTTTTCGGATGGATAAAGCGTGAATAAATATTTTATTAGATCAGGGCTGTGTTTAATTGCAAAATTGGCGCTCATTCCATGACTACCGCTTAGTGGCAAGATGGCGCCAATGACGTCATTTCCGGTTAGCGGGAAGATGATGCTGAGTGCGTCATTTCCGGTTCGTGGTAAGATGGCGCTGACTGCAGAAGGCACAGTGAAGACATCGTTGAATAATTCAAGAGAGCTGCCTGCTCTGATGAGTGTGTTTGTTGGACATTTAAAGCACGGTTTTGCTTCTGCAGCAGCAGCCTCTACAGGAGGATTTAAACGTTTGAATCATTCAGATTACACACTGTATGTTTTCCACGTTCTGAAGTTACTTGGCATTTTAGTATTGGTTGTGTGTGAGTGAGTGTGTGTGTTTTTGTGTGAGTGTGTGTGTGTGAGTCTGTGAGTATCTGTGCGTATGTGCGTGAGTCTGTGTGAGTCAGTGTGTGTGAGTTAGTCTGTGTGTGTGTGTGTGTGAGTGTGCGAGAAATCTATCCTACTTCAGAATTCCAAAAATGAAGAGAAATGAAGGTAAAGAGAAGCGAGAGCTGAAGGAACAACAACAGCTAAAGTGTTTGGCGAATATTGACCGTGCAGATATCAAGATTGAAAATATTGGGAATTATTGCCTTTTCTCACTACATTTCATCAACAGTAAGGCATTATTTGTGTTTTTTCTTGATTCCTTTGGTATCTATAAAGTTTCAGGTGACAAATCTGGCTGTAAAATTTGAAATCTGAAGTGGGGACATGCAAAAAGAAAACGCTTCTGAAGCTAAATTTATCATTAAAAAAAATCTCCAGACTTACGAGTGGTATGTGGGAAAGTAAGTTTTCTATCATTGCGATGTATATTTTGGAAAATAATAAAATGTCCTGACAGCTTAAACACCCACTCCCTTTCAATAGGATATTGTCAATTTGCTGAGGTTGATTATGTCCAATTAACAGCTAACAATTATGCCATTTCTTGGCTTGCATCTGAGTAAAATGTAATTCAAAATCCACGTATGGTTTGCGATTTTTTTTAATGATAAATTTGCTTCAGAGGCGTTTTCTTTTTTATGTAAAAACCCACTTAAGAACCATGGGCGATTTTAAAATTTTACAGCCAGATTTATCACTTCTGAAACCTTTTCGATGCCAAAGGAATCAAGAAAAAACACAAATAATGCCTTACTGTTGATGAAATGCAGTGAGCAAATGTGATAATTTTCAATCTCGATATCTGCACGGCCAATGTTCCCCAAGCATTTTGGCTGTTGTTGTCCCTTCAGCTCTCGCTTCTATCTACCATCATTTCTCCTCACTTTTGGAATTCTGAAGTAAGATAAATGTCTCTCACGTTTATCCCGATTTCCATTATATACAGCACAAAAATGGATAATTTCGGCGGGTTTTAACGGGCCCGTTATGCTGGAAACTATGGTAAGTGCATCCCTGCGGTTCATCGCATGTACTCCAGTTGGTATAGCGTAACAACAGTATGGGTCACGGGTCGTGACCCGACTGCCATGCAACCTCCCTATATGTGTGTATGTGTGAGTCTGTGTGTGTGTGTGTGTGTGTGTGTGTGTGTGTGTGTATGTGTATGTGTGTGTGTGTGTGTGTGTGTGTGTGTGTGTGTGTCTGAAAGTGTGTGTGTTGTGTGTGTGTGCGTGCGTGCGTGTGCGTGTGCGTGTGTGTGTGTGTGTGTGTGTGTGTGTGTGAGTCTGTGTGAGTGTGTGTGTGTGTGAGTCTGTGTGCATGAGAGTCTGTGTGAGGTGGAGGGTGTGTGTGTGATCAACAAAGAACAAATATTACAAATAATATAGTCTTTCGTAGTTCAGAGTTTATTTGTTATTTTTAATAACCTGATGGCTGTCAGGAAGATTCAAGATTCAAGAGAATTTATTGTCATGTGTCCCAGATAGGACAATGAAATTCTTGCTTTGGATCAGCACAATCAGAACATAGTAGGCATTAACTACAAAACAGATCAGTGTGTCCATATACTATTATATAAATATATACACACATGAATAAATAAACTGATGAAGCGCAAATAATAGATAATGGGCTATTCATTTTCAGAGTTTTGTCCGAGCCAAGTTTAATAGCCTGATGGCTGTGCGGAAGTAGTTATTCCTGAACCTGGTCATTGCAATCTTCAGGCTCCTGTACCTTCTACCTGAAGATAGCAGGGAGATGAGTGTGTGGCCAGGATGTTGTGGGTCCTTGATGATACTGCCAGCCTTTTTGAGGCAGCGATTGCAATAGATCCCCTCGATGGAAGGGAGGTCAGAGCCGCTGATGGACTGGGCATTGTTTATTACTTTTTGTAGTCTTTTCCTCTCCAGGGCGCACAAGTTGCCGAACCAAGCCACGATTCAACCGGTAAGGATGCTCTCTACTGTGCACCTGTAGAAGTTAGAGAGAGTCCTCCTTGACAAACCGACTTCGTAATCTTCTCAGGAAGTAGAGGCGCTGATATTCTTCCTTAATAATTGTATCAGTGTTCACGGACCAGGAAAGATCTTCAGAGATGTGCTCGCCCAGGAATTCGAAGCTCTTGACCGTTTCAACCATCGACCCATTGATATGAATGGGACTGTGGGACACATCCTACTCCTTTAAAGTACACAATCAGTTCCTTGGTTTTGCTACTGTTGAGGGCCGGGTTATTGTGCTGGCACCATATGGTCAGTCGCACGATCTCTCTTCTATACTCTGACTCATCCCCATCAGTGATACGTCCCACAACAGTGGTGTCGTCAGCGTACTTGATGATGGAATTCGCACTATGACCAGCTACGCAGTCATGAGTATAAAGTGAGTATAGCAGGGGGCTGAGCACACACCCTTGAGGTGCTCCCGTGCTGATTGTTATCGAGTCTGATACAATTCCACACATACGAACAGACTGTGGTCTGTGAATGAGGAAGTCGAGGATCCAATTGCAGAGGGATGCGCAGAGACCCAGTTCTGCGATTTTGGTAACCAGCTTGGAGGGGATTATTGTATTAAATGCCAAGCTGTAATCAATGAATAACAGCCTGACATATGAGTTTTTATTGTCCAAGTGGTCCAGAGCAGAGTGGAGGGACAGCGAGATCACGTCCACCGTTGATCTGTTGTGGCGGTAAGTGAACTGCAGTGGGTCCAAGTTTTTGTTGAGGTAGGAGTTGATCAACCTCTCAAACCACTTCATCACCACAGGCGTTAGTGCCACTGGTCGATAGTCATTGAGGCACGTCACCTTACTCTTGGGCACTGGCATAATTGATGCCCTTTTGAAGCAGGTGGGAACCTCAGACCTCAGAAGTGAGAGGTTGAAAATGTTCGTAAAGACTCCAGCCAATTGGTCCGCACAGGTTTTTAGAACACGACCAGGTATATCATCAGGCCCAGGCGCTTTTTGAGGGTTCACCCCTCCGAAGGATTTCCTGATGCTGTTCCTCAATGTGGATGTTACAGTTTTCAGTTTACAGAAGTCGGACGTGACTGCATAAGTCGGGCATGTCAATCAGTCCACAAGCCGTGATTCAGTCTGTCAGTCCAGAGGCCATGAGTGAGTGAGTCAGTCCAGATACCATGAGTTAGTCCCAAGGCAGTGAGTGAGTCCAGAGGCCATGAGTAGGTCACTCACCGCCCTCCCCCCTCCCCCCACTGATATCCCCCAACTCAAGACACTGCCCTCCGCCTGGCTATAGGATGCTGCCCCTCCTGAAGCTGCCCCCATCCCCCACTGCAGGACACCGCCTCCCTCATCAACCCACGAGGGCCCCCGCCTTAAGCCGTCCCCCTCCCTCAGCTGCAGGATGTTTGCCACCCCGCACCTGACAGCCCCCGCCTCAAAAAAATGTTTTGCACAAATTCTTCAGTGAGTCCAGAGGATTGAGAATTACAACATAACAATGGAATTCTTTAATTTGCCACAACCAAGAAATGGAAGGATGCACCTTGATGATAACAAGGTGCAGGAATAGTCCCCGAGGATTGGCGTACTGCGCATGTTGTTCCATTGTTTAAAAAGGGTTCTAAGAGTCAACCTAGCAATTATAGGCCTGTTAGTTTGACTTCAGTGGTGGGAAAATTAATGGAAAAGATACTTAGGAGTAATATATATAAGCATCTGGATCAACAGGGTCTGATTAGGAACAGTCAGCATGGATTTGTGCCTGGAAGGTCATGTTTGACTAATCTTCTTGAATTTTTTGAAGAGGTTACTAGGGAAATTGACGAGGGTAAAGCAGTGGATGTTGTCTATATGGACTTTAGTAAGGCCTTTGACAAGGTTCCTCATGGAAGGTTGGTTAAGAAGGTTCAACTGTTGGGTATAAATGCAGGAATAGCAAGATGGATTCAACAGTGGCTGAATGGGAGAAGCCAGAGGGTAATGTTTGTCGGGTTGGAGGCAGGTGACTAGTGGGGTGCCTCAGGGATCGGTGTTGGGTCCTTTGTTGTTTGTCATGTACATCAATGATCTGGATGAAGGTGTGATAAATTGGATTAGTAAGTATGCAGATGATACCAAGATAGGGGGTGTTGTGGATAATGAAGAGGATTTCCAAAGTCTACAGAGTGATTTAGGCCAGAATGGGCTGAAAGATGGCAGATGGAGTTTAATGCTGATAAATGTGAGGTGATACACCTTGGCAGGACAAATCAAAATAGGACGTACATGGTAAATGGTAGGGAATTGAAGAATACAGTTGAACAGAGGGATCTGGGAATAACCGTGCATAGTTCCTTGAAGGTGGAATCTCATATAGATAGGGTGGTAAAGAAAGCCTTTATAAATCAGAACATTGAGTATAGAAGCTGGGATGTAATGTTAAAATTGTACAAGGCATTGGTGAGACCAAATCTGGAGTATGGTGTACAATTTTGGTCGTGTAATTATAGGAAGGATGTCAACAAAATAGAGAGAGTACAGAGGAGATTTACTAGAATGTTGGTTACACAAAAAAAAGCTGGAGAAACTCAGCGGGTGCAGCAGCATCTATGGAGCGAAGGAAATAGGCAACGTTTCGGGCCGAAACCCTTCTTCAGACTGATCGGGGGCGGGGGTGGGTGGGGACAAGAAAGGGAAAAGGAGGAGGAGCCCGAAGGCTGGGGGATGGGAGGAGACAGCAGGGGGGCTGAGGAAGGGGAGGAGACAGCAAGGACTAACAAAATTGGGAGAATTCGATGTTCATGCCCCCGAGGTGCAGACTCCCCAAACGGAATATGAGGTGCTGTTCCTCCAATTTCCGGTGCTGCTCGCTGTGGCCATGGAGGAGACCCAGGACAGAGAGGTCGGAGACGGAGTGGGAGGGGGAGTTGAAGTGCTGAGCCACCGGGAGGTCAGCTTGGTTATTGCGGACCGAACGGAGGTGTTCGGCGAAACGATCGCCGAACCTCCGCTTGGTCTCACCGATATAGATCTGCTGACATCTAGAGCAGCGGACGCAATAGATGAGGTTGGAAGAGATGCAGGTAAACCTCTGTCGCACCTGGAACGATTGCTTGGGTCCTTGAACGGAGTCGAGGGGGGAGGTAAAGGGACAAGTGTTGCATCTCTTGCGGTTATAAGGGAAAGTGCCCGGGGAGGGGGTGGACCGAGAGGGAAGGGAAGAATTGACAAGGGAGTTATGGAGGGAGCGGTCTTTGCGGAAGGCAGATATGGGGGGGGAGATGGGAAGATGTGGCGAGTGGTGGGGTCACGTTGGAGGTGGCGAAACTGACGGAGGATTACTTTTTGTATGTGACGGCTGGTGGGGTGAAAGGTGAGGACTAGGGGGACTCGGCTCTTGTTGCGAGTGCGGGGATGGGGAGAGAGAGCAGTGTTGCGGGGTATGGAAGAGACCCTGGTGCGAGCCTCATTTATGGTGGAGGAGGGGAACCCCCGTTCCCTGAATAATGAGGACATTTCAGATGTCCTGGTGTGGAACGCCTCATCCGTGGAGCAGATGCGGCGTAGAATGTTACTAGAATGTTGCCTGGGTTTCAACAACTAAGTTACAGAGAAAGGTTGAATAAGTTAGGTCTTTATTCTCTGGAGCGCAGAAGGTTAAGGGGGGACTTGATAGAGGTCTTTAAAATGATGAGAGGGATAGACAGAGTTGATGTGAATCAGCTTTTCCCTTTGAAAATAGGGAAGATTCAAACAAGAGGACATGACTTCAGAATTAAGGGACAGAGGTTTAGGGGTAACATGAGGGGGAACTTCTTTACTCAGAGAGTGGTAGCGGTGTGGAATGAGCTTCCAGTGGAAGTGGTGGAGGCAGGTTCGTTGGTATCATTTAAAAATAAATTGGATAGGCATATGGATGAGAAGGGAATGGAGGGTTGTGGTAAGAGTGCAGGCAGGTGGGACTAAGGGAAAAAAGTTGTTCGGCACGGACTTGTAGGGCCGAGATGGCCTGTTTCCATGTTGTAATTGTTATATGGTTATATGGTTATATGGTTATATAACAATCCAGAATTGCTGCAGGAATTGCAATATGATGGAACTGAACAACAGCAATTTGTTGAGGAGAATGGGCCTCTGCTGAATGCTGAGCAGAGAGCAGTGTATGCACTCACTTTAACAGAAGGTGAAGACATTCCCCTTCAGAAGTCCCAATTCCCCAGTCAATCAAGTTTTGATATGACGAACCATATACCACAAGGACAAAGAATGCAGAAGGTTGATCTACCTTGGCAAACCGATATTTCAACATGGAAAACTATATGTGTCTTAGCCGAGGAAAGATGAAGGGAAATGTCAATGTTTTCCTGAACATCGACCAAGAATGTTGTCATTAAAGCGTGCTCAGCTGAATGATGACTTCTGAGATAAATTCTCAGATTTTCTTTGTTAAAATGTGACCGCTCCATCTCTCTATATTTAATTATCTTTTTTTTATCAACAGCAAAGAGACATAAAGATGCAGTGAGCAGCAGCAAGAGACACAACAAGAAAGAACAATAATTCTCATCTTTAACATTTAACTTGTTCTTATATTTTAAGAGTCATTCACGTTTTAAACTTTAATAAATCCTTTTTCCACTTTTCATGTCTGCATGTTCTTCATCACAATGGGAACCTAATAGGCAGGAATGGCTGCTCTGTGGGCGAGCCACTAAGAGTGCATGGGGGGAGGTTGTGGGGAGATGGACTGAATGCATGGGGGGAGGAGAATGGCAAGGAGCAGAATGGGGGGGGGGGGTGGGTGAAGGGAGGAGGGGTGACTGAGTGAACTGACAGCGTACCAGGCGTGAGTGACTGCACTGCCAGCCCACCAGCCGTGACTGAGTGAACTGCCAGCCCATGAGCCGTGAGTAAGTGAACTGCCAACCCACCTGCCGTAAGTGACTGCACTGCCAGCCCACCAGCCGTGACTAAGTGAACTGCCAGCCCACCAGCTGTAAGTGACTGAACTGCCAGCCCACCATGAGTGACTGCACTGCCAGCCCACCAGCCTTGAGTAAGTGCACTGCCAGCCCACCAGCCATGAGTAAGTGAATTGCCAGCCCACCAACCATGAGTGACTGCATGCCAGCCCACCAGCCATGGTTAACTGAACTGCCAGCCCGCCAGCTGTAAGTGACTGAACTGCCAGTCCAATAATCCATGAAGTCCACCCTCTCCCCCTTCTCTCTCACAGAATCTGTCAACTGTTTTGGGCAGAATTTCTGGCAGTTTCTCAGCTGCCAGCCTGCCAGGTCTGAGTGACTATACTGCCAGGCCTCGGTGACTGAGCTGCCTGGCCTCAGTGGTTGAGCTGCCAGCCCAAGAGTCCATTCGGCCCACAATGTCCATACTAGCCCTCTGGAAAACAGTCCCTCCGGCCCACAAGACCCATGCTAGCACAACAGAACCCCAACCCCCCCCCCCCCTCACTGGCCAGCAATATTGGAAATGGTGGAGAGGTGGAATATTGCATTGGGTGACCAGCCCCCTGTGTGATGCTGGGACTCAACGGGTCCCAATCATACTAGTATATTTTTTAAATTTTAAAAGCGCTGTCTTTGAAATTAAATGTTATCTTAAAGAATTAGTGCAGTTAAGTGAGACGTCGGAAAGTCTTTAACATTTAATTTTAGAAATCTATATTACTAAAACTAAGATCTGGACCACTTTCTGACTTTCTGTTTCATGATTTCTGAAAGAACTCCATCACTTAAGGCCATCATTTTAGGCCACCTCGCTCAGAGTCCCTCTCCACCGGATTGGACTGCAGGATTTTTCCCATCGATGAAAAATCAGAGATTTATTAATGTTTTAAAAAATGTCGCCTTTCTCTCTGCTGCCCCAGCTGGCGGCAGGGGGGAGGGACTATTAGACCCGGAAATGTTGTGCCTCACTCAGTCTCTGCGAGACGGTGGTAGTGAGAGGGTCATGGCTCCCTGAGATGCAAATAACACTGAACGCACGTCTACTCGACGGTGAGTCCCCTCAATGTGGTTGTAAAGTGTTTGCCAAATTGTTTGTCTTGCTTTGACAAAAAAGTTTTCAGAAAATGTATTGGGTGCAAAGTGTGTGCCAAATTGTCTTGGCTTTTAAAACGTTTTCAGAAAATGTTTTGGTTGTAAAGTGTTTGCCAAATTGTCTTGGCTTTTATAAAGTTTTCAGAAAATGTATTGGTTGCGAAATGTTTGCCAAATTGCCTTGCATTTAAAATGTTTTCAGAAAATGGATTGGTTGTAATATGTTTGCCAAATTGACTTGGCTTTTAACAAGTTTTCAGAAAAAGTATTGGTTGTAAAGTGTTTGCCAAATTGTTTGCCTTGAATTTTAAAATGGTTGCAACAGTTTTTGGATGGATAAAGTGTGAATCAACATTTTATTAGATCAGGACTGTGGTTAATTGCAAAATTGGCTCTCATTCCGTAACTTCCGCTTAGTGGCAAGATGGAGCTGATAACGTCATTTCTGGATAACAGCAAGATGGAGCTGATAACGTCATTTCTGGATAACAGCAAGATGGCGCTGAGTACGTCATTTCCGGTTCTTGGCAAGATAGCACCAACTACAGAAGGCACAGTGAATATGTCATTGAATAATTCAAGAGAGCTGACTGCTGTGTCTATGGTGAGTGTGTTTGTTGGATGTTATTTATTTATTTTTCTATTATTTTTTTATTACAAGCATATGCTATCAGGTATATTAACACTGCTTCTAATTGTTTATTTATATTTATAGATAGAAAGAGTGGAAAGAAAAAAAAAAAAAATTAAAAAAAGAGTAAACTTTCAATAATACAGCTTGGGAGATGGGTCCGTAGGTTAAAAAACGTAACTATTCATCTAATCCTGGGTTCGAGTTTCAGTCAGGCTCCCGCGCTGGACCAATCTACCCCTTCAAAGAAAACTATAAATGGAGACCTTATTCTAGTAAATAATTCTGGTTCCAAATGTAAGGTCTCCGACATCTCCAAAATCCACATTTTGATTTTGGGGGGGGGGGGGGGCGGGGGTTGTTGGGTTTTTCCAAAATGTTAATATTAATTTTTCCCCAATTATTATACTATAATCAAGGAAATTTCTTTGGCTTGTTGTACATTTTATGCATTGTTCTGATATTCGCAATATTATTAATTTAGGGTCGGGATCTAATTGGATATTAACAACTTCGGAAATAATTTAAAAAATCTACATGCAGAAATTTTAAGTTTTATACAATTTACAAAAGCATGGGTTAAATTAGCTGCTGAATATTGACATTTGTCATAGAGAGGGGAGATATTAGGAAAAATTTGATTTAATTTTGTTTTAGAATAATGCCGTCTATGTAGTACTTTAAATTGTATTAAATAATGTCTGGCAATGTAACAGGTATAGCTTGGACTCAATAGCAGCACAGAATCAGGCAGGTATACTTGGTAATGAACCTTATTATGATACTGTAACACAGAGTAGTAACACAGGAATGGGTACACTGTACTCACACAGAGGCTCAGGATTGAGCGAGGGTTCCGAAGAGGGGCAGGCAGGAGACGTAGTCGGGGTAGCGGAGTCGGTAACCAGGAGATCCAACACATGATGCAAACAAACCAGCGAGGGACAGTTGAAAGGAGAGTCGAAGCCAGGCAGGTAGTCGAGGAGCCATTGCAGGGATACACCAAACAGCCCAGGAGAGAGGCAGACAGAAACCAGGAGGTCGGGGACAGAAGGCGGAGGTGCTATCTGGGAAGATGACAGGACGGAATGGTCAGGGGCAGGCAGGTTCGAATCCGTGTAGGCAGTCGGGAAATTGCTGGAGAGTCTTGCATGAATGCTGAGAACAATCTGGCACTGTGTGAACGGTGAGGAGAGTCTATATACCGGGTTAATAGGTGATCACAGGCAACTGAGTGCAACAGGTGAGGAGAGTTAGGCTGATGAGAGGGGAGTGGCAGGCAGGCAGGTGAGGAGAAGGAGGGACCGGTGGAAAAGTACTGGGAGGTGAAGTGGATGAGAATGAGGAGAGGGCAGACTGACAGAACCGCCCCTCAAGGGACGGCTCCTGACGTCCCAAAACAAAAAAACAAAAAAACAATAAAGAAATAAAACAGCACAATCAAGATTTTTATCTGTTTAATTTTTTTGAAAGTAATTGTATATCACATTCTTTTTTTCTTTTTCTAAGGCACTTTACAAGAAGGAGATGTAATATAAATCTAATAAACCGGGATGACCACCCAAGTTCTAAAATTCTGAGTTATTTGGTTGCACCATACGATTCAGGAATATTACCTGATTACAATGCAAGATGATAGACAAATAAAGAATGGAGGAATTACATTTTGTAGTTGGAATATAAGGGGTGCCAACAAACCAATTAAGAGGGGTAAAATTTTTGCCCAACTAAAATCGTTGAAAGGCGACATAATGTTTTTGCAGGAGACACACATGAAACAACAAACACAAATAAGATTAAAGGCGAATTGGATAGGACAAACATACTACTCCTCATTTACTTCTAAATCTAGGGGTACAGCTATTCTTATTAGGAAAGGTATTCCTTTTAAATTAAAGAATACTATATCAGATAAAGAGGGAAGGTATATTATAGTTTCGGGTGAAATTTATGCAACCCCACTAACTTTGATAAATATTTATGCTCCGAATTTTGATAACCCCCAATTTTTTGATAAAATTATTGACATAATATCAGAGTTTAATTACCGAAATGTGATAATGGGGGGGACTTTAACTGCGTTTTAGATTCATATCTAGATAAATCATCAAAACAAAAGAAGAGTAATTTAAAATCTAAAACTAGCGAACTTCTAAATACATATATAAAAAATACTAATATAATAGATGTATGGAGATCTGCTAATCCAGTTGGAAGGGAATACTCGTTTTACTCTCCGGTGCATAAAACTTATTCAAGAATTGATTAGTTTTTAGTGGATATGAAATTAATGCCATATACAAACAACCCAACATACCACATTAGTAGTATCTCAGATCACTCTCTGTTGACATTTTCAGTAAAATTTGAGGGAATGCCGGAAATCTTTTTGGAGGTTTAATACATATTTTAAATGACGTGCAAGGCTATCAATATTTAAAACAACAAATGAAACTTTTTTTCGATACAAATGATATACCAGGTACTTTGCCTTCTTTATTATGGGAAACTTTTAAGGCATTTATGAGAGGAATTATAATTTCATATCAAAGTTTTCAAAATAAAAAGAATAAGGCAGAACAATTGTTGTTAGAACAAGATATCAGACAGTTAGAGTTGGATAATGCCAAAGATTCCACGACAGATAAACACAATAAGATAGTATTACTGAAATTTCAGCTTAATCAAATTTATCGGCAAGAGTAATAAGACTATTCCAAATTACAAAACAGGAACATTTTGAGTTTGGTGACAAACCACATAAGCTTTTAGCTCACCAATTGAAAAAAACAAGAAAAGGAAAATACTATAACCAAAATTAAATCAGAGAAAGGTGAATTACTAATACTACCTAAAGAAATTAATAATAGATTTGCTCAATTTTACCAAAACTTATATACATCTAAAATTAAAATAGAAGATAGTAAAATAAAAACATTTCTTGATAACTGTAATCTTCCAATACTGGACCTTTTGGAACAAGAGAAACTAGGAGCTCAAATTACAATCAAAGAAATAGGCGAAACAATAAAATCACTGAAAAATGGTAAGACACCGGGACCAGATGGTTTTAATAATGAATTTTATACAAAAATTCAGGAGATAACGACCCCTTATTTATTTAATTTATACTCCCATGCTTTTAAAGAAAACAAACTACCTGAAACACTAACAGAATCAACTATTACGCTTATTCCAAAAAAAGATAAAGATTTAGAAGATCTGGGCTCATACAGAGCTATATCACTTTTAAATACAGATCAGAAAATTTTAGCAAAGATTTTAGCAAGAAGATTAAGCAAATATATTAGTAAATTGATAAACCCTGATCAAACGGGGTTTATACCTAAAAGATACTCATTTAATAATCTGAGACGCCTGTTTAATATAATGTACTCGCATAAAGTAGTGGAAGAAGATATATCAATTATTTCTTTGGATGCAGAGAAAGCATTTGATCAGGTAGAGTGGCAATACTTATATAAAGTACTACAAAAATGTAATATGGGAGAGAATTTTATAATATGGGTAAAATTATTATATGATAAACCAATGGCAAGAATTTTAACTAATAACATGTTATCTCAAAAATTTCAACTATCAAGGGGTAATAGGCAGGGTTGTGCACTATCACCCCTGCTATTTGCCCTTATGATAGAACCCCTGGCTGAAAGTATAAGAATTTATCTGAATATTCAGTGCTATAATACCAGGGACTCAAAGAATAAAATCTCATTATATGCAGACGATATACTTTTATATATTACAAAGTCACAAACGAGCATACCAAATTTATTAAACTTAATAGAGGAATTTGGGTCTATTTCTGGATATAGAATAAACAGGAACAAAAGTGAAATAATGACATTAAAACCTCAAGAACCTACACACTTATTGAAGTTCCCCTTTAAAATTGCAATAGAAAAATTTAAATATTTGGGTATTCAGATTACTAGAAAATATAAAGCATTATTCAACGCTAATTTCATACCATTATTAAATAAACTTAATACGCTGATTAAATTTTGGAAAACACTTCCCTTATCATTATTATGTAGAATAAATCCAATAAAAATGATCTTCCTACCACAATTACTATACCGATTTCAGTCTATACCGGTATATATACCAAAATATATATTTTTTTAAATTAGACTCTAACATTCCAAATTATATTTGGGACTATAAATCACATAGAATCACAAAAAAACACTTATGTAAACCAAAAGAGGTCGGGGGGACTTTCACTTCCAAATTTTATGTATTATTACTGGGCAGTGCATATTAAGAATATGATTTATTGGTTGGATAGTTCTACCCAACAGACAGAATGGATAAAAATGGAGAAGGAGGATTGCCATCCTTGTAATATAGGAACGATCCTCTTTTTCCCCAAAAAACTGAATTACACAATATATAAGAAGAACCCAATTATATATGGTACAATAAGAATTTGGAAACAAATAAAATTATCTTTAAAATTAAGAAATCTATCACTGTTAATGCCAATTGCGAATAACCCTTTATTTAAACCATCTCTTGTTGATAAGACATATAACCAATGGGAAAGTCTCAGAATTAGAATCGGGGATATGTACGAAATGGGAAACCATTTCATTCCAACAACTACAATTAAAATTTAAATTGAAAAACAACCAATATTTTAAATATCTTCAGATTTGCGATTTCGTGAAAAAATATTTTCAAGGATATCAAAAAGTAACTCCTGACTTATTGGAAGAAGCAATGAATATTGAAGCTGACTCACACTCACAAAAATTAATATCCTATTTATATAATAGTATTCTAAATATAGACCTACCATCGACAGAAGTACTTAGAGAAGAGTGGGAACAGGAATTAATGATAAAAATTACGAAGGTTAAATGGGAAAAATACCTGATATATATTCACAAATGTTCAATTAATGTAAGACATAATCTAATTCAATTTAAAATTGTACATAGATTATATTATTCAAAAACACGATTGAACAAATTTTATCCAAATATATCCGCCACTTGTGATAAATGTCTAGCCCAAAAGGCAACTATAACACACTCCTTAGTTTCCTGCATAAAACTTTATAGATTTTGGAATGATATTTTTGAAATATTTACAAAATTATTCAAGACAAGAATGGAACCTAATACTGAAATGATTATATTTGGTGTAATGGAAGATGGGAATAAATTGAACATATCTCAAAATCTATTCCTTAACTATGGTTTAATAATAGCAAAAAAATGAATACTTAAATTTTGGAAGGGTACATCAATACCAACGCTTAAAATGTGGATTGCAAGTATGTTGGACACCGCTCATCTTGAGGAAATGCGATTCCTCCTAATGGATAAATCAGACCAATTCATAACGAGTTGGTCTGCATTCGTCGTTTTTTTGGAATCATATGGTGCAACACAATTGTAAAAAATAACTGTTTCAGGACTGGACGAGGGTTGGTCAAGATTATAAATAATGATCTCCTTTTCTTTTTTATTTTATTTTCTTTTCTCTATTTTCTCTCAACTTGTTCATTTACTCGTTCTCTTTCTTCACACACTATATATTTCACATCTTTCTATCCTTTACTATCTAACTTCTTTTTCTTATTCTCATCTTTTTTCAATGTAACAAAAAAAAAAAGTTGTACATAAAATGCATTATGAAAATATATATTAGGCACTTTGGTGCCATATGACTGTACTTACTTCTAATAAAATAAAATATTAAAAAAAAGAAGAAAATAAACCCAATCCCACGCAGAGTTGGGTGGGAGGAGGGGGACCGAAGGAGGGCTAATATTCGTCCGAGACATCCATGTCCGCATCCTCCTCCATGGCATCAGAGGAAAGCTCCGTCTTGTCGTCTCAGACGGAAAAGGGGACAGAGTCTCAGGGGCGGCGACCCCTCTGGGAGTGGCGGACTTGGACGGCTGGTCGGGATGACGCCGGTGAAACTCCCTGATGAGGGAGGCATCCAGGATGTGTCGAGCAGGAACCCAGGACCTCTCCTCTGGACCGTAACCCTCCCAATCGACCAGGTATTGGAGACCACTCCCGCGACGGCGGGAGCGCAGGAGGCGGTGCACCGTAAATGCGTGGCCTCCGTCGATGAGATGAGGAGGTGGAGGAGGAGGGACTGTGGGGACCAGGGAGCTCTCCCGGTCTGGCTTTACTCTGGACATGTGGAACGTAGGATGGACCCGCATGGAACGAGGCAACTTGAGCCTCACAGCCGCTGGGTTGATGACCTTCTGGATCTCAAAGGGACCGATGAACTTGGGTGCCAACTTCTTGGACTCCACCCTCAAGGGAAGGTCCCGGGTCAACAGCCACACCTTCTGGCCCGCGAGGTAGGTGGGGGCCTGGGTGCGGTGACGGTTGGCAGCCATGGTGTAACGGTCCATGGAGCAGAGAAGAGCCGCCCTGGCTTGGGTCCACGTCCTGCGGCAGCGATGAATGAAGGCCTGGACGGACGGGCAGGAAACCTCTTTCTCCAGCGCCGGGAACAGCGGAGGCTGGAACCCGTAGGCACACTGGAAAGGGGAGAGCCCAGTGGCCGAGCTTGTCAGGGTGTTGTGGGCGTACTCCACCCACAACAACTGCTGGGACCAGGAGGAGGGATGCTTGGACCCCATACACCGCAGCGCCGTCTCCATCTCCTGATTCTTCCTTTCAGTCTGGCCGTTGGACTGGGGATGAAATCCGGACGTCAGACTCACGGTGGCCCCCACAAGCGTGCAGAACTCCCTCCAGAACACAGAGGCAAACTGGGGTCCCCGGTCGGAGACCACATCGACGGGGAGACCATGGAGCCTGAAGACGTGGAGTAATATGAGCTCGGCCGTTTCCTTGGCTGACGGAAGCTTGGGCAGGGGCACAAAGTGAGCCATCTTGCTAAATCGATCGACCACGGTCAGGATGGTGGTGTGACCACTGGATGGGGGTAGGCCGGTAACGAAGTCCAGGGAGATCTGGGACCGTGGTTGATGGGGTACAGGCAGTGGAAGCAGATGACCCGCAGGAGCTTGGTGTGAGACCTTGTGCTGGTTGCAAACGGAACAGGCGTTGACAAACTCCCGAGTGTCCTCCTCCAGCGATGCCCACCAGAACCTCCGTAGCACCATCTCCTTGGTCCGCTGAATGCCGGGATGACAGGTGAGTCGAGAGCTATGGGCCCACTGAAGGACGTCGGACCACAGGGCAGAAACCACAAACAGGCAATCAGGAGGGCATGCGCTGGGTCCCGGCTGGTTCTCCAAGGCCGCCTTGACCTTCTCCTCCACTTCCCAGGTGAGGGAGGCAACCCTGTGCGAGGACGGGAGGATGGTCCTGGGGCCAGAGGCAGGCTCCTCCTTCGCCAAGAACTGCCGAGAGAGGGCATCGGGCTTCACGTTGCGGGACCCAGGTCGGTAGGAGAGGGAGAAGTTGAAGCGGGTGAGGAAGCGAGACCAGCGGGCCTGACGAGAGTTGAGCCTCTTGGCTGACTGGAGGTATTCAAGGTTCTTGTGGTCAGTCGAAACCAAGAAAGGCTGCTCGGTTCCCTCCAACCAGTGACGCCATTCCTCCAACGCCAACTGACTGCCTGTACCCCATCAACCCCAGGAACCTTTCGAGCTGCTTGCGGGAGTCAGGAACAGGCCAGGTGGTGACAGCAGAGACCTTGGCAGGGTCCATCTTGATGTTCCTTTGGCCAACGATGTATCCTAGGAAGGAGACTGACGGGGAGTGAAACTCGCACTTCTCAGCTTTAACGAAGAGCGAGTTCTCCAGGAGCCGATGTAGAACTGCCTGGACGTGGTGTACGTGTTCCTCCTTGGTCCGTGAAAAGATGAGGATGTCATCAATATAGACGAACACGTACTTGTTCAACATGTCTCTGAGAACGTCATTGCCAAAGCCGGGAAGACGGCCGGGGCATTGGTGAGGCCAAAGGGCATCACCAGGTATTCGTAATGTCCCGTGGGAGCGTTGAAGGTGGTCTTCCACTCATCTCCCTCTTTGATGCGGACCAAGTGGTAGGCGTTGTATAGATCCAACTTCGAAAAGATGGTGGCCCCCTCCAGGAGCTCGAAAGCAGAGGAGATGAGTGGGAGAGGGTAGCAATTCTTCACCGTGATGCTGTTGAGCCCCCGGTAATCTATGCAGGGACACAGAGATTTGTCCTTCTTCACCACGAAGAAGAACCCAGCCCCAGCAGGAGACGAGGAGGGACGGATGAGACCAGCAGCCAAGGAGTCGCTTATGTATTTCTCCATAGCGCCTTTCTCAGGGGCGGACAGGGAGTAAAGGCAACCAGTGGAACCAGGCAGGAGGTCTATAGCGCAGTCATAGGGCCGATGAGGAGGAAGGCAGGTGGCCCTAGACTTGCTAAAATCCTCCCCAAAGTCATGGTACTCGGCTGGGACCCCCGTCAGATCTGGAGCAGAACTGGAGCAGGTGGCCGGTTGAGGAGCGGAGGCTTGCTTCAGGCACACTTGGTGGCAGGAAGGGCTCCAACCCAAGATGACCCCCGTCCTCCAGTCGATGTTGGGGTTGTGTCGCCGAAGCCAGGGGTAACCCAGGATGAGGGGAAGACGGGGAGACTGCAGGATGTGGAACTGGATGGTCTCATGGTGATTACCAGACAGGAGCATGCGCACTGGGACCGTCTGGTGAGAAACAGTCCCCAGGAGATGGCCGTAGTTGGAGGGAACAGGTTTAGGCAGGGGAACACAACTGATGCCTAGCTGATGGGCTCGTTCCATGTCCTGTCTGGTAATCACCATGAGACCATCCAGTTCCACATCCTGCAGTCTCCCCGTCTTCCATGTCCATAAGATTAATGTCACAACCCGAGTCTATGAAGGTGGCGAGGGTGTGAGAACCATCAGACAACAGCAGACAGGCATGACAAAGAGGGTGTCGGGCAGAGGAAAGTTCAGAGATTCGACTCACCAGTAATTCCTCCGCAACTGGCGAGTCTGTCCCTTTTACTGGACACTTGGAGATGTAATGACCCGCCAGGCCACAGTAGAGACTGAGGTTCCCCCCACGCTGATGTTCCCGTTCCTCGGGGGTGAGACTGGTGCAACCCACCTGCATGGGTTCAGGTTGCCTCGACGGTTGCCCCGACGAGGGTAGTCCAGTCTCCGGAGGAAAACGAGCTTGGGTGGATAACTGGCGGACCGCCTGTCCCTGTCGCCTCTCCCGAAGTCTCGCCAGGATGCGTCGGTCCAGACGGGTCGTTAGCTCGATAAGCCCATCCAGAGAAGAAGGAAGGTCGTGGGACGCCAACTCATCCTTGATATCGTCATTCAAGCCCAGCTAGAAAGCGTCACACTGGGCCGGTGCGTTCCAATCACTCTTACGGGCCCTGGTGCGAAAGTTGATGGCGAAGTCAGCGACGCTGTGGTTCCCCTGGCTCAACCCCAGCAGACCTCCCGCAGCGTCCGGACCCATCGAAACCTCACCGAACACCTTGCGAAGCTCCGTGGCGAAGGCCTGGAAAGAGGAGCAGGCCGGCGTGCGTCGCTCCCATTCAGCCGTTCCCCACAGCCGAGCTCTGCCAGTCAGGTGATTAATGGTAAACGCCGCTCTCGCCGCTTCCTGGGCAAAGGTGTAGGGCTGTAGGGCGAAGAGAATGGAACAGTTCGTGATGAATGGGTTGCAGCCCTCCGGGTCTCCAGCGTAGAGCTCCGGGGTTCCCACCCGAGGCTCAGGTGATGGTCCTGGCAGATCGGGAGCTGGTGCTGTTGGAGCCGGAGGTGAAGCCTGGGGTGTAGCCTGGGCGAGGGTGGTCGTCAGCTGGACCTGGGTGGCTAGTGCAACCAATGCTTGCTCTTGGTTTAACACAGCCTGTCGAACCTCGGAGTTGGAGGCAGTGAGCATAGCTTTGTGCTGCAGGAGCGTGTGCTCAATCCTCTCGAAGCGGTTTGGCGGAAACATTGTGTGCGCTGAGTCCATTGTTGGCCAGATTGTACTGTAACGGGTATAGCTTGGACCCAATAGCAGCACAGAATCAGGCAGGTATAATAGTAAGATTAAACGAGAACTTACCAGTTTGAAGTTTGATCTGTATTTTATGAGCAGTTACGATGAGGGATTACGTGAAGAACCCGTTCAGCACGCATGCGCGGCATACTTCAAAGCAGCGGTGTGGAATCACAGATAGACACAGTTATTGAAGTAAACATAGTAAAGATAAGGAGACATCAGTTTATGAATTTGACCCATATTATTGAGGGTGGGAGCGGAGGGCACGTAATCCCTCATCGTAACTCCTCATAAAATACAGGTCAAACTTCAAACTGGTAAGTTCTCGTTTAATCTTACTATTTTACTTCGGAGTCACGTGAGTGATTCCGTGAAGATTTCAAAGCTCTGTGATTTCAAACCGTGTAACAGTTATTACTACATCACTGCTGAAGTCTGAGCAGGAGGAAGTGTGTTATCGTAATCAACCAATGAATCTGTTTGTAGAAAAACACAATGGTATTTTTTAACAATAACAACAAAGAAATTAAATTGTTCCCCTGGGCTTAAATTAAATATTTGCAGTCTGTAAAATCTTTCCTGCAAATAAAACAGGTTTTGCCAACGGCTTATTATAAAATTACTGAACGGTCTTACCCCCACCATCCTGCTGTAGCCAGGATGTGGTTTATAGGCACGTCCATTCTTTTAGCCGTCGACGTGGATGCTGCCCTGGTGGAATGAACTTTGTACATGTTAGTTTTTATCTCAGCAGCTTTTAGCACCTGCTTGAGCCATGTCGAAATGGCTCGTCACCCGACCATAAGGTTTTTTTATGACCGACCCACAAGGCTTTTCATCTCCCTCGAATATTTTGGTTGTGTCTATGTAGGATAATAGGGTCATGGCACATAACCGTGTTTCTGGTGGGTAAGCCCGGAATTCCACGACTGGATTAGGTGTTCCTGGTCTGCTCCGTTTGATCAGTCCCTGGATAACGACAGAGATCTGGTCTGGAGCTGTGAGCATGGTGTCCAGTCGCAATAGGTGTAGTGACTGGACCCTCTGTGCAGCTACAAGTGCCATTAACATGAGTGTTTTGAGCATAGATGGTTTCAGGTTGAGGGATCTGGCTGGTGGGCATCCCCTGAGGTATGTCAGGACCACACTGACATCCCATATATGGGTGTACCTTGGTCTAGGGGTTAGAGTTGTAAATACCCTTCATTAGTTTGACCACCAGCTGGTGGGAACCCATGGCCTGTTGTCCTGGAGCTGGTTTTAAATAGACAGGCAGGGAAATTCTAGCTGTGTTGATGGCTCTGTAGCTGAAGTCCTTCATCGTGGTGAAGGTTCGCCAGGAATTCCAGTACGTTGGTCACTGTAGCGGTTGAGTAGGTGGTCCCTGTATCCAAGCAGTACTTCTCCCATTTTTTGATGCTGGACAAGTGCTGTTTTTTAGTAGATGTTCAGAGGGATGCTGACATGGTGTCAATGGTTTGTTATGATAATCCCAGTCCCAGAAGTGGTTTGTGCAGCATCTGCAACCCAGGAGTTTGATTTTCTCATGGCACGGGGGGCTTGTGCCCAACACTGGGTGTTAATAACTCTGGGTCACTGGGGAATACCATCGGAGTCCCAACAACCATGTCATGGAGTATTGGGAACCATGGCTGTGTAGGCCAGTCGGGTACTATCAAAATACCTGAAGCAGAGTCCATTTGTACTGTGCGTAGCCCCCGAATGATGAGGCAGAAGGGAGGAAATGAATAGACAAAAAATTTCCCCAATCCAGCGCGAACACATCTACCGCTGCTGCCTCAGGGTCTGGTTCCCAACCGATATACATAGGTACCTGGTGATTTAGTCTAGATGCAAATAAATCAATATCTAGCGTGCCATATTGCTTGATAACTTTTGTGAAAAAAAAATATTTTTTGGGATTTTAACATCCATTCGATGTTGTCATTAAATTTACGTGATCTGGTGTCTGCCACTGTATTTAACTTACCTGGTAGGTAAGTTACTGATAGCCAAATATGTCTTTGGACACACCATTGCCAAATTGTATTGACCAACTTGTCGCATGATACCGATTTTATGCCGCCCGTATGGTTAATGTAGGCCACCACCGTAATGTTATCTATTTATAACCGTACATGCAAGTGATGCATATTGATGCATATGCTTTTAAACCATAAAAAGTCACCCAAACATCTCTAGATAATTAATGCCCAGTGTAAGTGGTAACGATGATTCTGGGTTAGTTCATCTACTACTTGTGCTGGATATAGAGTTAGGTGCTCCCCAGTCTTGAGCACTGGCATCTATTTGGATAACTTATGTAGGGTTAGTGATGATAATAGGCTGAACCCATGTCAAACGTTTTTTGCCCACCACTGTAGTTCTGATATTACTTCAGTGGGTAACTTCATGAAACGACCATAATGACCTGTATGTCGTTTTTGGTACAAAGATCCGAATTATGTAGCTGGAAATGCTGCTACCATTATCCCAATGACTCTGTTACTTGTCGAGTAGTTGGTAGTTTGTTGACGATTGTGCCAATTCAACTATGTTACAGTCACGTAGACTGAATTAATTGTGAAGCACAAGTAGTCCATGATAGAGGATGGCTTCAACTTAGATTTATCTGGATGTGAGACAACCCCAGGGTTCCGAATACCTGTTTGGTAGCTGAACAGCTAACATAATCAAATTCATGGTCTTGCCTACCATTTAGGATATCATCAAGATATGCCACGACAATATGTTTTTGTCTTCTGAATATTGCCAGAGCTGGTTTTAGTGTCTGGGCGACACTCTTGGGCTGATGCGAGCCCATTAGGTAACGCTTTAAACTGCTATAGCTGCCCCATCCAGTTAAATTTCAGGTATCTGCGATGATCCTTGTGAATGGTACTAAATGGTAAACATCTTTAAGATGAATGCTTGCCATGAAGTATCCTTTGGAATTTAGTTGTTTGGCAGTAACAACCGGTTCCATTTTGAAATGTATATACTTAACAAACATATTTAGTGAAGTTAAGCCAATGATGATGGGACATCCGCCATCTTTTTAGGGTTTAGTGAATATATTTGATATGAATTGCAAGGGTTCAGGTTTCCCCATGACACCCTTTGTAATTAGTCTCACCAGTTCAGCTTGTCCCTCTTGTTTCTTTAACAGAGAGAGGAAAAATACCCTCTGGGGTGAATGTTGACCTGGTGGCAATTTTTCTAGTACGAATTGTATTCACTAATGCCATTGAGTATATACTGATCACTCGTGATAGACTCCCATGTGTTGATATGCTCTATATACTGGTAGGAACCAGACCCACCTACCTCCATGGTTATGGGTATTCTTCTGTTTCCTGCCGGTCCAACGAGTGTTGCATGTCGTCTGACGTGGTGGTGACATTGGGGGGTGGCACATTTTCCATGGGGTCCGCTCTGGGCACTGGTCTAAATAAGACTTTCGGTGATAAATGCGGACCCCGAGTTTTCATCAGTCCGATATGATAGACGTTGACTGATGCATGCGATGGGGTGCTGCTGCGTAGGAATTACTGTTTTTGGTTACTCGTCCCGGCCCTGCCCTCATGAGCCGAAAGTTTTGTAAAACCTCTTGCATGTCCTTCATATGCTTTGTGAGGTTTTTGCCACAGAGCAGTGGGTCTGGCTCAGTGGCTGGGGTCTTATGACTTGTTTACGAAGGTTGTGGTCATCTCCGTATTTGTCCATGGAACGAGGAAAAAACGATGTGATGGCTGTCGTCAGGCTTTTAAACCCTCCTGCACATGGGGTTTCCACGTAGCTGTCCACCACACATCACACCTAGCAGCTCTTCCTGTTCCTGCACCCCATGCATACTCCCGAGATCTTCAGCCATTGCCCCTGTTCTTGACCAGCCCAGTCCTGGTTACCAAAGCTATCCTCTGGAAAGGAGGAAGCAATGGACAGTGCACAAGGCACTGTGGAGGGAGTGCCTGACGCCCCTCCTGGGGTGCACCTCGGTGGAGCTCCTGCTCCAAGAGCCGCTCCATGCGACTCAGGCAGCTGTCTCTCCCCCGCCTGGGTGGAGAGACGTCCCCGTCCGATAAGTCGGAGCCACCAGCCGGAAAGCCTCTTCCTTGGCTTTTACATCCAGCCCGCTGCTCAGGTGCTAGCGGGGCTGTGCTCGGTCACGGTGTCAGGGTAGCAGACCACCCGGTTAGCGGTCCTACCGCCTTGTTGCTGCCCCCGCGAGATGAAACGCTCCTCCGTGGAGTCAAGCGGGGGGCAGGTCTGTGCAGGCGGCTGTCTTTCCTCCCGGGCTGGTGGAAAGACGTCCCGTCCGATAAGTCGGAGCCATCAGCCGGACGCCTCCGTGGCGTTACTTCCAGCCTGCTGCTTAGGCGCTAGCGGGGCTGGGCTCGGCACGGTGTCGGGATAGCGGAGCGCCGGGTAAGCGGTCCTACCGCCTTGTTGCTGCCCCCCTCCAGATGAAACGCTCCACTGTTGAGTCGAGCGGGGCACAGGTATGTTCAGTTGCTGCCCCCACGATGGAAATGCTCCTCCGTGGAGTCGAGCGGGGACAGGTCTGTTCTGTTGCTGCCCCCCCCCCCAGATGGACGCTCTTCCGTGGACTCGAGCGGGGGACAGGTTTGTTGCAGAGACTTTCTTCTCTGCTGGACAGCAGAAGGCTCCTTGTGAAGGAAACAGACGTCAGCTTACCTGACGGTCCGTTCTTTCACCTCCATAGCGGGAGAGCCCGACTCCCGCCTGCCGTTGTTGCTCTGCTGGACGTAATGCCACGCATGCATGCTGAACGGGTTCTTCACGGAATCCCTCATCGTGACTCCGAAGTAAAATTGGTAATGAACTTTATTACGATACTGTAACACAGAGTAGTAACACAGGAATGGGTACACCATACTCACACAGAGGCTCAGGATTGAGCGAGGGTTCCGAAGAGGGGCAGGCAGGAGACATAGTCGGGGTAGCGGAAGGTCCGGTAACCAGGAGATCCAACACACGATGCAAACAAACCAGCGAGGGACAGACAAAAGGAGAGTCGAAGCCAGGCAGGTAGTCGAGGAGCCGTTGCAGGGATACACCAAACAGCCCAGGAGAGAGGCAGACAGAAACCAGGAGGTCGGGGACAGAAGGCTGAGGTGCTATCCGGGAAGACGACAGGACGGAATGGTCAGGGGCAGGTAGGTTTGAATCCGTGTAGGCAGTCGGGAAATCGCTGGAGAGTCTTGCATGAATGCTGAGAACAATCTGGCACTGTGTGAACAGTGAGGAGAGTCTATATACTGGGTTAGTATGTGATCAGAGGCAAATGAGTGCAACAGGTGAGGAGAGTTAGGCTGATGAGAGGGGAGTGGCAGGCAGGCAGGTGAGGAGAAGGAGGGACCGGTGGAAAAGTACTGGGAGGTGAAGTGGATGAGAATAAGGAGAGGGCAGACTGTGACAGGCATTTAACGAGCATTGATGTATGTGTTGTAGACTTTCATCCCAAATATCTTTAGTTATAGGTTGAGCGAATTCATTTTCCCATGCTTGTCTATATAATTCCGTCGACGGGATCTCTCTATCTAAAAGAGTATTATAAATGTGAGATATTAATTTAACTGTATTAGGATGTTTATTCAAACATTCATCCAGAATCTCTGGCTCTCTAGTTCTGTATTCTTCGGTATGTGATTTAACATAATCTCTGAGTTGTAAAGATCTAAAAAAAATATTTGAATGTAATCCATAATTCTGTTGTAACTCCTGAAATGAAAGAAAAATACCTTTTCATATAAAGATGTCCCTCCTTTTTAATTCCATAATTTTTCCATTGTACAAAACCTTTATCCAACACAGAAGGTTTAAATGAAGGATTATTTACAATGGGGAGAGAAGGTGATAAATTGTCCAATTTTAATGTTTTTTTTTATTGTTTCCAAATTTGTATACCACTGTATATTATAGGGTTTTCACTATAGGTTTTTTAATTCAGTTTTGTGGGAGCTAACATAATCGGGCCAATTTCAAAAGGCAAACAATCTTCCTTTTCCATCTTTAACCAGTCTGGTTGCTGAACCATATCTTCCAACCAAAAGTTCATATTTTTAATATTGACTGCCCAAAAGTAAAATTAAAAATTTGATAAAACTAAACCTCCTTTCGTCTTGGATTTACATAAATGTTTTTTACTTATTCTATGATTCTTATAATCCCAAATAAAACTTGTGACAATAGAATCAACTTAAAAAAAAAATGTTTTGGAGATATATCGGGATTGATTGAAAAAGGTATAATAATTGCTGGAAAAAAATCATTTTTATGGCATTAATTCTACCAAGCATTGAGATGGGAAATGTTTTCCAATCTTGAATATCCTTATGCAGTTTATTAAGTAAAGGCGGGAAATGTATGTAGTTTAAATAAAGAAGTATATTTCTTGGTCACATAAATTCCTAGACATTTAAATATTTCATTGACTATTTTAAAGGGTGATTGTTGCAATATGTCTGTTATTGGCATAATCTCACTTTTATTCCAGTTAATTCTATATCCTGAAAATAAGCCAAATTAAGTTATAAGATTTAACAAGTTTGGAATGCTGGTTTCTGGATTTGTAATATATAGTAATGCAGCATCTGCATATAAATAAATGTTATTAACTGTATTTTTGGCATTATACCCATATATTACTGGGTTGGCTCTAACACTTTCTGCCAATGGTTCAATAGCAAGGATGAATAATAACGGGGATATTGGGCATCCTTGTCTACAACCTCTAGATAAATCAGATTTTATTGACAACATTTGATTTGTCATTATTCTAGCTGTTGGATTAGTATATAAAAGTTCTGCACCCATTTGCAGAACTTCCTACCCAGTTGAAATGTTTCCATCACCGAAAATAAATAAAGCCATTCCACTTGATCAAATGCTTTTTCAGCATCTAACGAGATAACTGCTAAATCTACATTAGCTATTCTATTTGAGTATATAATGTTAAATAATCATCTCAGATTATAAAATGAATAACGTTTTGGAATAAAGCCTGTTTGATCGGGGTGTATTAATTTATGGATCACTAAACTTAATCTATGGGCTAAAATTTTAGTTAATATTTTCTGATCAGTGTTTAAGAGAGCAATTTCTCTATATGAACCTGGGTCCTCAGGGTCCTTATCCGTTTTTGGTATAAGTATTATTGTTGATTCATTTAAAGTTTCTGGTAGTTTCTGTGGAGTAAAGGCATAAGTATATAATGTCTGTAGGCGTGTCTAAAGAGAGAGATCAGCTCATTAAAGAGCTCGGGTGAAAAAAACGAATAGAGTGTGTGACAACAAGTAACAGATCGTGATTAACTACCACTACAGTCCGACCATGGCTGAAAGTTTCGCTGTTTCACTCTCAGATGGAGATTTTAATTTTTTAAAAAATTCACTATTTAAGCCATCAGGACCTGTGGCCTTTCAGATTTTTAAAGATCTAATAGACTTCAATATCTTTTACTGATATTTCAGCCCCTAATAATTGCCTCTCTTTCTAAACCTGTATGATTACATATCTGTAAAAATGATTCCATTCCTGCAGAACGCTCTGTCGTTTTGGTTGAATAAAGTGTTTGATAATATTGAGAAAATCTATCATTGATATCCTTGGGGAATGTTAGTATTTCTCCCATATCTGATCTAATTTTATAAATTGTTTTTTCCCATTCCTGTTTCCGGAGTTGACATGCTAATAGTTTTTGTGGTTTATCACCAAATTCAAAGTGTAGTTGTTTAGTGTTTTGATAAAGTTTTATGATTTGATCTGAATATAATTGGTTTAACATATTTAAGTGCAGCAATTTTATTATGTTTTATCGTAGAAGGCGCAACCGCATTTTCCATATCTAATCGCCTTATTTCCATATCCAATACCTGTTGTTTAGCGCGATTTTCTTTATTATGAAAGGCTTGTGAGGAGATTAACGCTCCTCGTATAAGTGCTTTCAATGTTTCCCAAAGAAGGGAGGCAGATATTTCAGAGCGGTCATTGGACTCGAAAAACATATTTATCTGTACAATAAGATATTCGTAACATACTTTATCATTTAACATTTGAGGATTAAGTCTCCATTGTGTCTGCTTCTCAGTCATTTCACTTAGTTTAATCATGAATGTTAAAGGTGCATGGTCCGAAATTATAATATTATGATATTTTGAATTATAAACAAATGGAATATAGTCTACTAAGAAGTAGTCTATCCTTGAATAGGTTTTATGTACCGGTGAGTAGAATGAATATTCTAGTCCGGATGGGTTTTTGATTCTCCAGACATCTTTGATATTAGTAGTATCAATGTATGAATTTAGTAATTCGCTTGTCCTGGATTTTATTTTGCTTTGTCTTGATGATCTATATAAATAATGATCTAATGTATAAGTTAAGTCTCCACCAATTATTAATTTATGTTGTGCGAGTTTCGGGATGATATTAAGTGTTTTCTTGAAAAACAAAGGGTTGTCAAAATTTGGTCCAAATACGTTAAGAAGAATCACTTTGTTTAGATGTAATTCACCCACTAGTATAAATATATCTACCATTAATATCCGTAATAGTTGATATATGTTTAAATGGTATACCTTTACGGATTAGAATTGCAACCCCTCTGGACTTATGAGAGAATGAAGAATGATACGTTTCGGTAATCCATTTTGCTTTCAGTCTTTGTTGTGCTTCATTTTTAAGGTGAGTTTCTTGAAGAAATGTTATATCTGCTTTGAGTGATTTTAAATGTGCTAATACTTTACCTCTCTTGATTGGTTCATTAATTCCCTTAACATTCCAACTACAAAAAGTAATTCCTTGACCCCCAGTTTTACTATTAACGTCTTGCATCGTATGGGTGTGGTAGCCTATAAAAGAGCAGGTGGCTCAGCACATTAAACCCGACATTATCCCGAACACAAGATAGATGAATTCTAAATCTAATAGATCTTCCTCCCGGACCTATCTCCCATAAATAATACATCATTCAATTCAATTTTAAGATTATAATTAAGGAAAAAATAAAGAGAGTAAAAAAATAAATGATTAGTAGAAAGTGCAGAGAAAAGAAAGAAACTACATCTACAATCAGTGTAGTTAGTGATAGCCACACTAGCATGGCTAGCCATCTAAGGACTTCCGTAGCCTTAGAAAAAATTATTACTAGCTCCACACTTTAGTAAAAAAGAAAATTTCAATAAAAACAATTTATGGGGATGGTGCGAAAACTGTTTTAGGTCCAAAGGATTAGTAATGAGAAATTATTATTCTCCTGGATAGATATAAATCAAATATTAGTCAAATGTATAAAAAAAACAACCACATTTTTATTAATAAAGTACCCAAATTAAACCTTATTTACCATTCATATTTTTAACTAGTTATTCTAATTAATAGTAATTAGTAATTATTAGTGGTAATTAGTACTAAAATATAAAAATTATATGTCAATAGCAAGAAAACTTGCTCAGTTATCATTATCAGCTTTCATTAGTCCTTGAGTATAACAATTTAAAGTTCCGTTTATTCTCAGCAAGATGAAGATATCATATGAATATTGTTCAATCATCACTCGAATTCTCGATATTCTGGGCGAACTCCAATGCTTCCTTGTGATCGATGAAGAAATGTTCCTTCTTCTTATAGGTGACTCAATCTTGCGGGGTACATCAAACCATATCTCAGGTCTTTTATCTTTTAAGAATCCCTCTTGTCTCGGTAAAAAGCACCTCCTGCTCACCTCTACAGGATAATCTCTAAATATACTAATCTTGTCTCCTTCAAACTGGAGATTTCTGGTTCCAGCAATTTTTTTCATAATATCATCCAAAACATGATCATATTGCACCATCACTATCAGTTGCCTTGAGGGGGCACTTGGACTCAGACGACGTCTCAGAATTCTGTGTGTCCAGGCTAATAAAGGCTTTTGATCTAAATTCAAGACTTTTTTTTAATGTCTGCAGCATAGTCACGGATTTCTTTATTTCCTTCTTTACCTTCTCGAACATCAACAATTCTTAAATTCTGACGTCTCTGTCATCCCTCCAAGTCAATACATTTTTCAGTTACTTTATGCAGTAGGTCTGATAAACGTTTGTTCTCGGAGAGAAGTCTTTTTGTAGTATCAGTGCTTGTTCCAGCAATTAACTCTAATTGAGTTATTGCTTCAGATTGTTGATTTACTGCAGCGAAGACGGGCTCCAACCTAGCGTTAAATGTAGATTCCATCAAATTCATTTTCTCGTTTACTTCTTCGATTTGTAGATCAAAATTTACAGACATTTCATCCTTCATGGTAGCCAGTAGTGATTTTGTCTTTAAAACTTGAAAATTCTTCTTTAATTTCTTCTTTAAAACTTTTCAGTTCTTTAAAGTTCATTTCTTTTTTTAAAGTTTTTCAATTCTTCTCTTATACTTGCAGTTTCCTTTAAGATGAGGATACAAAGTTCCTCCATTTCAGTTTTTTTAGTCTTTGTCTTCTGGCCCTTTGAAACGTCCTCCTGGGATGACATTGAAACTGAGCCCGAGGCTTCAGTCGGGCCTGCTACTTCCGTCGGTAGTTTACCCCTACCGGATTTTTTTGCCGTTCCCTTTGGGGGAGTGTGTTGTAGCGACATTGGATCTTCAGAGATGCGGTCTGATGACCTCACTCACGCTGCCGGTGCGATCTTGGCAGGTTTGTCCATTATTTTTCTCACGTTTTTGTCGGGTTTTAGAGTGGAGCTAGCTGGCGCACGCCTTGACTCCACCATTAGCGCCACCTGAAGTCGTTGGACATTATTTAAAGCAAGTTTTTGCTGCAGCAGCAGCAGCCTCTACAGGAGGCTTTAAACGTTTGAATTATTTGGTTTACCCACTGTATGTTTACCACGTTCTGACATCACTTGGCATTTTAGTATTGATTGTGTGTGAGTGTGTGTGTGCGAGTGTGTGTGTGAGTCTATGTGTGTCTGTGCGTGTGTGTGAGTCAGTGTGAGTCAGTGTGTGTGAGAGAGGGAGTCTGTGTATGTCTGTGTGGGAGTCTGTGTGTGTGTGTGTGAGACTGTGTGTGTGTGTGTGTGTCTGTGTGTGAGAGACATCTACCCAACTTCAAAATTCCAAAAGTGAAGAGGAATGGTAAAGAGAAGCAAGAGCTGAAGGGACAACATCAGCTAAAGTGCTTGGTGAACATTGACCGTGCAAATATCAGGATTGAAAATATTGGGAATTATCGCCTTTACTCACTGCATTTCATCAATGGTAAGGCACTATTTGTGTTTTTTCTTGATTCCTTTGGTATCTAAAAAGTTTCAGAAGTAACAAATCTGGCTGTAAAATTTTAAAATCGCCCATGGTTCTGAAGTGAGGTTTTACATGCAAAATGAAAACGCTTCTGAAGTTAGATTTATCATTAAATAATTCTCCAGACTTACGAGTGGTGTGTGGAAAAGTAAGTTTTCTATCATTGAGATGTATATTTTGGCTAATAATAAAAATGTCCTGACAGCTTAAACACCCACTCCCTTTCAATAGGATATTGTCAATTTGCTGAGGTTGATTATGTCCAATTAACAGCTAACAATTATGCTATTCCTTGGCTTGCATTTGAGTAAAATGTAGTTCAAAACCTATGTATGGTTTGCGATTTTATTTAATTATAAATTTTGCTTTAGAGGCGTTTTCTTTATAAAGTAAAAACTCATGAGAGCCATGGGTGATTTAAAATTTTGAAAGCCAAATTTATCACTTCTGAAACTTTTTAGATGCCAAAGGAATCAAGAAAAAATAAAAATAGTGCCTTACTGTTGATGAAAAGCAGGGAGCAAACGAAATAATTCCCAATATTTTCAATCTCGATATCTGCACAGCCAATGTTTGCCAAGCACTTTGCCGGTTGTTGTCCCTTCAGCTCTCGCTTATATCTACCATCAGTTCTCCTCACTTTTGGAATTCTGAAGTCGGATAAGTGTCTCTCACGCTTATCCTGATTTCCATAATTATTTACAGCACAAAAATTGATAATTTTGGCGGGTTTATAACGGGCCCGCTACGCTGGAAACAATGGTAAGTGCTTACCTGTGGTTCATCGCGTGTACTCCAGTTGGCACAGCATCACAACAGTGTGTGTGTGTGTGTGTGTGTGTGTGTGTGTGTGTGTGTATGTGTGTGTGTGTGTGCGTGTGTGTGTGTGAAAGTCTGTGTATGTGTGTGAGTCTGTGTGTGTGTGTGAAAGTCTGTATAGTCTGTGTGTGTGAGTCTGTGTGTGTGTGTGAGTCTGTGTGTGTGAGTGTCTGTGAGGTGGAGGGTGTGTATGTGTGATCAACAAATAACGAATAGTACAAACTAGACTAAGTGGGACCCAGCATCTCACGGGGGGACTGGTCACACAATGCAATATTCCACCTCTACACCAATTCCAATATTCCTGGAGAGTGGGGGTGGGGGGGAGTTCTGTATGAGTGTTGTAGACCGAAGGTACTGGTGGGCCAAAGGGCTAGTTTGGGCATTGGCAGCCGAATGGACTCTTGGGCTGGCAGCTCAATCACTGAGGCCTGGCAGTATAGTCACTCAGACCTGGCAGGCTGGCAGCAGAGAAACAGACTCTGTGTGTGAGACAGAATGGGGAGAGGGTGACTGAATGGATTATTGGGCTGGCAATTCAGTCATTTACAGCTGGTGGGCTGGCAGTGCAGTCACTCACAGCTGGTGGGCTGGCAGTTCAGTCACTTACAGCTGGTGGGCTGGCAGTTCAGTCACTTACAGCTGGTGGGCTGGCAGTTCAGCTGGTGGGCTTCAGTGCAGTCACTCACAGCTGGTGGGCTGGCAGTTCAGTCACTTACAGCTGGTGGGCTGGCAGTTCACTTACTCACGGCTGGTGGGCTGGCAGTGCAGTCACTCACGGCTGGTGGGCTGGCAGTTCAGTCACTTACAGCTGGTGGGCTGGCAGTTCGCTTACACACGGCTGGTGGGCCGGCAGTTCACTTACTCACGGCTGGTGGGCTGGCAGTGCAGTCACTCATGCCTGGTACGCTGTCAGTTCACTCAGTCAACCCTCCTCCCATCACCCTCCCACTATGTTTCTTGCCATTCCTCTCCCCCCCACGCATTCAGTCCATCTCCCCACAACCTCCCCCATGCACTCTTGGCGGCTCTCCCACAGGGCAGCCATTCCTGCCGATTAGGTTTCCATTGTGATGAAGAACACGCAGGCATGAAAAGTGCAAAAAGGATTTATTAAAGTTTAAAATGTGAATGACTTAAAATTACGAACAATTTAAATGTTAAAGATAAGAATGATTAAGTTATTTTTTGTTGTGTCTCGTGTTGCTGCTCACTGCTTCTTTATGTCTCTTTCCTATTGATTAAAAAAAAAGATAGTTTAAATATAGAGAGATTGAGCAGTCAAACTTTAACAAAGAAAATCAGAGAATTTATCTCAGAAGTCATCATTCAACGAAGTACGCTTTTAATGACAACATTCTTGGTCGATGTTCCAACCTTCAGGAAAACTGGACATTTCCCTTCATCTTTCCTTGGCTAAGAGACACATAGTTTTGCTGAAATACCGGTTTGTCGAGGTAGATCAACACCTTCTGCATTATTTGTCCGTGTAGTTTATGGATCGTCATAGCAAAACTTGATTGAATGGAGAATTGGGTCTGCAGAAGGGGAATGTCTTCACCTTCTGTTAAATTGAGTGCATACACTGCTCTCTGCTCAGCTTTCAGCAGAGACCCATTCTCCTCAACAAATTGCTGTTGTTCAGTTCTATCGTTTTGCAATTCCTGCAGCAATTCTGGATTGTCATCATCAAGGTGCATCCTTCCATTTGTTGGTTGTGGCAAATTAACGAATTCCATTGTTATGTTGTAATTCTCAATCCTCTGGACTCACTGAAGAATTTGTGCAAAACATTTTTTTCAGGCGGTGGCTGTTGGGATGGGGTGAAGGTTGGCAAATGTTCTGCAGCTGAGGGAGGGGATGGCTTCAGGTGGGGGCTCTCGTGGGCTGATGAGAGAGGGGGATGTGCTGCAGCGGGGGATGTGGGCGGTTTCAGGAGGGGGAGCATCCTATAGCCAAGCGGAGGGTAGTGTCTTGAGGTGTGGGGGTGTCAGTGGGGGGGGGGGGGGCGGTGAACGACCTACTCATAGCCTCTGGACTCACTCACTGCCTTGGGACTAACTCATGGTCTCTGGACTGACTGACTCACTCATGGCCTCTGGACTGACTGACTGAATCATGGCTTATGGACTGACTGACTTATGCTAGACTTCTGGAGTCACGTCTGACTTTTGTAAACTGAAAACTGTAACATCCACAATGAGGAACAGCTTCTTCCTGACAGTTCAAGTTCAAATTCAAGTTCAAGTGAGTTTATTGTCATGTGTCCCTGTATAGGACAATGAAATTCTTGTTTTGCTTAAGCACACAGAAAATAGTAGGCATTTACTACAAAACAGATAAATGTGTCCATATACCATGATATAAATATATACACACATGAATAAATAAACTGATAAAGTGCAAATAGCAGAAAGTGGTTATTAATAATCAGAGTTTTGTCCGAGCCAGGTTTAATAGCCTGATGGCTGTGGGGAAGTAGCTATTCCTGAACCTGGTTGTTGCAATCTTCAGGCTCGTGTACCTTCTACCTGAAGGTAGCAGGGAGATGAGTGTGTGGCCAGGATGGTGAGGGTCTTTGATGATACTGCCAGCTTTTTTGAGGCAGCGACTGCGATAAATCCCCTCGATGGAAAGAAGGTCAGAGCCGATGATGGACTGGGCAGTGTTTATTACTTTTTGTAGTCTTTTCCTCTCCAGGGCGCTCAAATTGCTGAACCAAGCCACAATGCAACCGGTCAGCATGCTCTCTACTGTGCACCTGTAGAAGTTAGAGAGTCTTCCTTAACAAACCGACTCTCCGTAATCTTCTCAGGAAGTAGAGACGCTGATGAGCTTTTTTGATAATTGCGTTAGTGTTCTCGGACCAGGAAAGATCTTCAGAGATGTGCACGCCCAGGAATTGATATAAATGGGGCTGTGGGTCCCCCTCCTACTCCTTCCAAAGTCCACAATCAGTTCCTTGGTTTTGCTGGTGTTGATGGCCAGGTTATTGCGCTGGCACCATATGGACAGTTGCTCGATCTCCCTTCTATATTCTGACTCATCCCCATCAGTGATCAGCCCCACAATAGTGGTGTCATCAGCGAACTTGATGATGGAGTTCGCACTGTGGTTGGCTACGCAGTCATGGGTATAGAGTGAGTACAGCAGTGGGCTGAGCACGCAGTCTTGAGGTGCTCCCGTGCTGATTGTTATCGAGGCTGACACATTTCCACCAATACGAACAGACTGTGGTCTGTGGATGAGGAAGTCGAGGATCCAGTTGCAGAGGGATGCGCAGAGACCCAGTTCTGCGAGTTTGGTAACCAGTTTGGAGGGGATGATTGTGTTGAATGCCGAGCTGTAATCGATGACTAACAGCCTGACATATGAGTTTTTGTTGTCCAAGTGGTTCAGTGCTGAGTGGAGGGCCAGCGAGATCGCATCCACTGTTGATCTGTTGTGGCGGTAAGCGAACTGCAGTGGGTCCAGGTTTTTGTCGAGGTAGGAGTTCATTTGCTCCATGATCAGCCTCTCAAAGCACTTCATCACCACCGGCGTTAGTGCCACTGGTCGATAGTCATAGAAGGCACGTCACCTTACTCTTTTTGGGCACCGGTATAATAGATGCCCTTTTAAAGCAGGTGGGGACCTCAGACCTCAGAAGTGAGAGGTTGAAAATGTCCGTAAAAACTCCCGCCAGTTGGTCCGCACAGGTTTTTAGAACACGACCGGGTATACCATCAGGACCAGGTGCTTTTCGGGGGTCCACCCCTCTGAAGGATTTCCTGACCGGCCTCTGTGACTGAGACTGAAATGCCATCACAGCGAATGGGGAATCGGGAAGGCACATCAATATTCTCCCTGTCGTTTTTTAAGCGTGCGTAAAATGCATTTGAGCTCGTCAGGGAGTGATGTTTCACCGACATTCGAGCTGCCTCCTGGTTTTGCCTTGTACGAGATGATTGCATTCAGGCCCCGCCACAGCTGCTGAACATCTGTCTCATCCTCCAGTTTGGAGCAGAAGTCCCTTTTGGTCTTTTTGATGGCCTTCCCAAGGTCGTATCTGGACTTCATGTAGGCCACTGTATCACCGGACATGAATGCCCTGTGTCTGGACTTCAGAAGAGTGTGGATCTCAAAGTTCATCCAAGGTTTCTGATAGGGAAACACTCAAAAAGGTTTTTGTAGGGATGCAGTCCTCCACACATTTCTTTATGAAGTCTGTAACGACTGTGGCGTATTCGTTCAAGTCCGTTGCCGAGTCCTTGAACATTGCCCAGTCTACAAACTCCAAACAGTCCTGGAGTTGTTCTTCTGGTTCCCCCCACTACCCCCCCCCCCCCCCCCCCCCCCCCCCCCCCCGACCAGCCCCGTGCTGTCCTCACTTCTGGGGGTGCGCTCTTCAATTGCTGCCTGTAGGCAGGAAGATGGTCGGACTTACCGAAGTGAGGGCGAGGGATAGAACGATAGGCATTCTTGATGGTGGTGTAGCAGTGGTCAAGGTTGTTAGGTCCTCTGGTGCAGCAGGAGACATGTTGGTGGAAGTGGGGAGTGATTTCTTGAGGTTCGCCTTATTGAAGTCCCCAGCAATGGTGGTAAATGCCTCGGGGTAAGACGTCTGGTGTTTGTTGACATAGAAACATAGAAACATAGAAAGTAGGTGCGAGAGCAGACCACCAGGTCCATCGAGCCCGCACCGCCACTCGCTCATGGCTGAACACTAAACAGACACACTTACCCACAAACAGTAGACACAAGACACAAAACACAAGACACTACCCTCCCCTTTATACCGCTATCACCCCTCTCCACCCCAAGAACCTCATGATCTCCTGGGGGAGGCAAAAAAACGGATAAAAACCCAGGTCCAATTCGGGAAAAAAATCCGGGAAATTCCTCTCCGACCCCAATCTAGGCGATCGACACTTGTCCAGGAGATCACTCAGGTCTTACTATACTAACCATACCTAGGTCCATATCCCTGCCCTCTCCCCGTAGCCCCTTATCCCCTTGGCAGCTAAAAAACCCATCTATTTTAGTCTTAAATATATTTAAAGTTTCTGCTTCCACTGCTCCCTGGGGCAGTGAATTCCATAAATTAACCACCCTCTGGGTGAAGAAGTTCTTCCTCATCTCAGTTTTAAAAGAGCCCCCCCTTATTCTGCAACTATGTCCCCTAGTTCTAGTTTTCCCGATCATTGGGAACATCCTCGGTGCATCCACCCGATCAAGGCCCCTCACGATCTTATATGTTTCAATGAGATCGCCTCTCATTCTTCTAAACTCCAAAGAGTAGAGTTCCAGCCTACTTAACCTTTCCTCATATGTCAATCCCCTCATTGCAGGAATTAATCTTGTAAACCTTCGCTGCACTGCCTCCAGGGCTAGTACATCCTTTCTTAAGTATGGACCCCAGAACTGTACACAGTATTCCAAATGTGGTCTCACTAATACTGTGTACAGCTGCAGCAAGACCTCCGTGTTTTTATACTCAATCCCCCTAGCAATAAAGGCCAAAACTCCATTGGCCTTCCTGATTGCTTGCTGCACCTGCATACTAACTTTCAGTGATTCATGTACTAATACCCCTAGATCCCTTTGCGTTGCATTACAACGCAGCTCCTCCTCATTTAGAAAATAACTTGCCCTATCATTTTTTTTCCCAAAGTGAATGACTTCACATTTATTAGTATTAAATTTCATCTGCCAAGTTGTTGACCATGGCATGCAGCTCCTCCAGTGTCAGACGAACGTCTGCCTGGGGTGGGATGTAGACCGCGGTCAGGATAACGGAGGTGAATTCTCTTGGGAGGTAGAAGGGATGGCACTTCACCGCCAGGTGTTCCAGGTGTGGAGAGCAGGAGTTGGACCATGAGGCAGACGCCTCCTCCTCTCCATTTCCCAGATGCCAGGGTACGGCTGGACCGCTGATTCTGGGGAGCTGGGGGTGAGCCATGCCTATGAAACAGAACACAGAGCATTCCCTCAGCTCCTTTTGATAAAGCAGTCTTGCCCTTAAGTCCTCCACTTTATTTTCAAGGGACTGTACATTAGCCAGTAGGATAGTAGGGAGAGGGGGCCGAAGTCCCCTGTGATTCATTCTGACCTGAAGTCCTGCCTGTCGGCCATGTTTCCGGACACAGTGGAGGCTTCCCCTTTGTTCCCAGGTACTGTACTTGTTGTACCTGCTGTTTCTGCGGACCTGCGCTGGAACGGGGAATCCCTCACAGATGGCAGCTCCAGCTCCATAACGAACGGGGGTTCCCTCAAAGTCGGCAGCTCCAGCTCCGTTGTTCCTGGGAGATCCAGCCCGTCGGCTCTGGGGGTCATCCTGGGGTCTCCAGGTACCGTACCTGGGATCCTCAGTCAGGTCGGGAGTTCCACAGCCAGCGTGAGAAAGTTTAAAGTCTGAGGTTCCCACAGCTGCAGGAGATCGCGAAATTGCGAGAGCCTTGAGGTGCTCAAGCAGCTTGTCCAAAACGGCACCGATTTCTGCCGTTTATCTGATCCAGGTAATTTGTTGGAAGTTGTAGTTGAGCCTTTTATTTTCCGGAGCTCCGCAAAAGTCGCCGCAGGCAGGCGCCATCTTGCTCAGTTCTTCCTAACAGCCATCAGGCTATTAAACATAATGAGTAAGCTCTGAACTACGAAAGACTATGTTATTTGTACTATTTGTTATTTGTTGATCATACACATACACCCTTCACCTTACACAGACACTCACACACACAGACTCACACACACACAGACACTCACACACACAGACTCTCACACACACACAGACTCACACACACACTCAGACTAAACACACACACACACACACACACACACACACACACACACACACACACACACACACACACACACACACACACACACACACAGACACTCTCACACACACACACAGACACTCACAGACACACACACACACACACACACACACACACACACACACACACACACACACACACATATAGGGAGGTTGCACGGCAGTCGGGTCACGACCCGTGACCCATACTGTTGCTACACTACGCCAACTGGACGACACGCGATGAACCGCAGGTAAGCACTTATCATTGTTTCCAACGTAGCGGGCCCGTTGAAATTATCAATTTTTGTGCTGTAAATAATTATGGAAATCGGGATAAGCGTGAGAGACATTTATCCTACTTCAGAATTTCATAAATTTAGCGTCAGAAGCGTTTTCTTTTTGCATGTAAACCCCCACTTCAGAACCATGGGCGATTTTAAAATTTTACAGCCAGATTTGTTACTTCTGAAACTTTTTAGATATGTAAGGAATCAAGAAAAAACAATAATGCCTTACTTTGATGAAATGCAGTGAGTAAAGGCGATAATTCCCAATATTTTCAATCTTGATATCTGCACGTCAATGTCTGGCAAGCACTTTAGCTGGTGTTGTCCCTTCAGCTCTTGCTTCTCTTTACCTTCATTTCTCTTCACTTTTGGAATTCTGAAGTAGGATAGATGTCTCTCACACACACACACAGACGCTCTCACACACACACACTCTCACATACACACACGCGGACTCACACACAGACAGACCACATAACCATATAACCAAATAACAATTACAGCATGGAAACAGGCCATCCCGGCCCTTCTATTCCGTGCCGAACACATATTCTCACCTAGTCCCATCTACCTACAATCAAACAATAACCCTCCATTCCTTTCCCGTCCATATACCTATCCAATTTATTTTTAAATGACTCACACAGACTCACACACAAACAAACAGATTCACTCACACACACTCACACACAAGCCAAGTAACGTCAGAACGTGGTAAACATAAAGTGTGTAAACCGAATGATTCAAACGTTTAAAGCCTCCTGTAGAGGCTGCAGCGGCTGAAGCAAAAACGTGCTTTAAATAACGTCCAACAAACACACTCACCATAGACAGAGCAGTCAACTCTCTTGAATTATTCAACGATGTCTTCACTGTGCTGTTCTTGCCACGAACTGGAAATGATGCACTCAGCGGCATACTGATGCTAACCGGAAATGACGTAATTGGCACCATCTTACCACTAAGTGGAAGTCACGGAATGAGTGCCAATTTTGGAATTAAACACAGTCCTGATCTAATAAAATGTTTATTCACGCTTTTGCATTCCGAAAACTGTTGCAAGCATTTTAAAAACCACGACAAACAATTTGGCAAACACTTTACAACCAATACATTTTCTGAAAACTTTTTAAAAGCCAAGCCAATTTGGGAAACACTCTACAACCAATACATTTCCTGAAAACTATTTATAAGCCAAACCAATTTGGCAAACACTTTACAACCAATACCTTTTCTGAAAACTTTTTAAAAGCCAAGCCAATTTGGGAAACACCCTACAACCAATACATTTTCTGAAATATTTTTAAAAGCCAAGACAATTTGGCAAACACTTTACAACCAATACATTTTCTGAAAACATTTTTTTAAAAGCCAAGACAATTTGGCAAACACTTTGCAACCAATACATTTTCTGAAAACGTTTTTTAAAAGCCAAGACAATTTGGCAAACACTTTACAACCAATACATTTTCTGCAAACACACACAGAGACTCACACACTCACTCACAACCAATACTAAAATGCCAAGTAACTTCAGAACATTAGTAAACATATAGTGTGAAAACTGAATGATTCAAACGTTTAGAGGCTACTGCTGCTGAAGCAAAAACGTGCTTCAAATAACGTCCAACACACTCACCATAGACAGAGCAGTCAGCTCTCTTGAATTATTCAATGACATCTTCACTGTGCCTTCTGCAGTCAGTGCCATCTTGCTAGGAACTGGAAATGACGCATTCAGCGCCATCTTGCCGCTAACCGGAAATTACGTCATCGGCACCATCTTGCCACTAAGCGGAAGTCATGGAATGTGCGTCAATTTTTCAATTAAACACAGCCCTGATCTAATAAAATGTTTTTTTCATGCTTTATCCATCCAAAACTGTTGCAACCATTTAAAAAACCAAGACAAACAATTTGGCAAACACTTTACAACCAATACATTTTCTGAAAACATTTTAAAAGCCAAGGCAATTTGGCAAACACTTTACAACCAATACATTTTTTGAAAACTTTTTAAAAGCCAAGATAATTTGGCAAACACTTTGCAGCCTATACATTTTCTGAAAACGGTTTAAAAGCCAAGACAATTTGGCAAACACTTTGCAACCTATACATTTTCCGAAAACGTTTTTCAAAGCCAAGTCAAACAATTTGGCAAACACTTTACAACCACATCAAGGGGACTCGCCATCGAGTAGATGTGTGTTCAGTGTTATTTGCAGCTCAGAGAGCAGTGAACCTCTCGCTTCCACCGTCTCACAGAGACTGAGTGAGGCACTTCCGGGTTATATAGTCCCTCCTCCTGCAGCCAGCGGGGGCAGCAGAGAGATTGGCGACAGTTTTTAATACATTAATAACTCTCTGATTTTTCATTGATGCGAAAAATCCATCCAAAAATGACGGCCGTGAGTGGTGCCGTTCTTTCGGAAATCACGAAACAGAATGTCAGAAAGTGGTCAGGATTTTAGTTTTAGTACAGGTGCACAACCTTTATCCGAAAGCCTTGGGACCAGACACTCCTTGGATTTCGGAATTTTTCGGATTTCGGAAGAAGATTTTTAGCGTAGGTTAGGTAGGTAGCGCGGGCGGCTTGAAAAGTCTGGAGCGGCTGCCTCCTCCCCGGAGACCGCGGAATCATTGCTTAAATGTTAGTCAGTTAGTTTGGAGGGATTTTATGTGGTGGGGGGGGGGGGGGGGTGGTGAAGGTGGAAACTTTAATTCTTAGTCCCCTACCTGGTCGGAGAGGCGGGGAGTGGGCAATGCCTTATGGGGTCGCCATGCAGTAAGCTCCGGAGCGCTGTGGCCGCCGACTCCCAACATCGCGGAGCTGGGGCTGCGGGCGTCCGGCCATGGGTGGCGCCGTTGTAGCTCCGACCCCGGCGACTCTACCCCTGGCTGCGCGGCACTCCAAATCCAGCGCGGCCCGCCACTGGACGCCCGCAGCCCTAGCTCCACGATGTTGGGAGTCGGCGGCGTCGCAGCGCTGGGATACCAGCGGGGAGCAGGCAATGCCTTACCGGGTCCCCGTGCAGTAAGCTACGGAGCGCTGTGGTTAGTATGTATGTGTGTGTGAGACGCTGCAGGCCGCCCCCCCCCCCAAAAGCACGTTGACTGTCCCTCTTGTGTACACAAAAATGCTGGAGAAACTCAGCGGCTGCAGCAGTATCTATGGAGCAAAGGACATAGGCAACGTTTCGGGCTGAAACCCTTCTTCAGACCATGTTCCGATAGATTTACGTCATGTCAAAAATCACCTCATCTGAAAATTTGATGCATTATTTCCCCAAGTTATTTATGAAAATGTTCAAAAAACTCAAATAACTTTGTAAATAAATGAGATGGTCTCGCTGATGACGTCACAATGGATCTGACTGCCTGCCTCTGCTCGCGCTGCGACTGACCCCTGTTCTGTCTTCGGTACTTCTTGGCTTCTTAACTTTCACTTCTTTAAACTTGTCACTTAGCATTTTTAAACTGCTGCTCAGGTCATGCTGCGCTATACGCTGGGCTCGTTGAAGTTCTAGAACATCATGGCGGCGGCCGTTATCACCGCGCGATTGAGGGTGCAGGACAGCGCGATGCGAAAGTGACCATAGCGGCCATTACTTCCTCTGGGAGAGGCCGTCTATGGAGACCTGCGATTCCTCCATCGATCGCAGGGACTCGGGGAATCGTGATGCCTTTTCCTCGCTGGTGATCCCGATCACACCTGGCCATCACGGGGGACGACCTCCTCTCCACCTCCCCTGTCCGATCGTCTGTCATGCAGTGGGTGGGTTTCCCCTCGTGGAAGCCACGATTGGCCGGCCCGCTGCTGCTTTTGACCATGCTCAGTTCGCTCCGGGCCTCGCTCGGATCCATGCCGGCCGCAGCCTAGCTCGGGCCCGGTGCCTGGTGGGGAGACTGCTGCTCTACAGCCTGGGTAGGTGCTGCCTTTACCCCCTCCCCCTCCATCTCTACCCCTTTCCTGGAGCAGAGAAAGAGAGAGAGGGAGGTGGGAGGTAAAGGGGGGGGGAGGGGGAGGGGGGGAGAAGATAGGGCAGGACGGGAGTGAGGAGGGGGGAGTAGAGGGGGGAGAGGAGGGGGGGGAGTAGAGGGGGAGTGTAGAGAAGAAGGGGGAGGGGTGGAGAGGGGTGGAGAGGGGGAGGGAGCCCTACCTCTCTGGCCCCCTCACTCTCTAGGGAGTGGTGAATATTGGGACCTATGGGTGAATATTGGGACCTACCCCCTCCCTCTCCCTCTCTACCCCCTCCCCCTCCACCCCCCCCATCTAACTCTGTAGGAATTTGTTGATGTCTCGTAGCGGCTCGTAGGAGTAAAAAGTATCAATTTTCATCACGAGTATTTTTTTTACTCGTGGACATTTTTCACAGCATTGAAAAAACGTCACAAGTTTACCAGATTTCCCGAGCACCTACCGTACTCATATGAGCCGCTACGAGCATCCACGAACTCCTACGGACCCGCTATGGACATTCTCTGAGTTTGAATCAGGGGAAAACTCAGGAGAACTCTTGAATTACCTCGTACAGTGGGACAGGCCCTTAACTCGCCCCCTTCCAGAGCTGCCCACAGCTGGAGCCACATTGGGACCGGCTGCGGGCTCCGTACGTGTGGTTGCTCAGTGCATCCACCTCGCCCAGCATGTCCTTCTGGATCACCATTAGTAATAATCTTTCAAAACTCTTTAGATTCTGGAGTAGTTCCTGAAGATTGGCGGGTAGCAAACGTAACCCCACTTTTTAAGAAGGGAGGGAGAGAAAAAATGGGGAATTACAGACCAGTTAGTCTAACATCGGTAGTGGGGAAACTGCTAGAGTCAGTTATTAAAGATGGGATAGCAGCACATTTGGAAAGTGGTGAAATCATTGGACAAAGTCAGCATGGATTTACGAAAGGTAAATCATGTCTGACGAATCTTATAGAATTTTTCGAGGATGTAACTAGTAGCGTGGATAGGGGAGAACCAGTGGATGTGGTGTATCTGGACTTCCAGAAGGCTTTCGACAAGGTCCCACATAAGAAATTAGTATACAAACTTAAAGCACAAGGCATTGGGGGTTCAGTATTGATGTGGATAGAGAACTGGCTGGCAAAGAGGAAGCAAAGAGTAGGAGTAAACGGGTCCTTTTCACAATGGCAGGCAGTGACTAATGGGGCACCGCAAGGCTCAGTACTGGGACCCCAGCTATTTACAATATATATTAATGATCTGGATGAGGGAATTGAAGGCAATATCTCCAAGTTTGCGGATGACACTAAGCTGGAGGGCAGTGTTAGCTGTGAGGAGGATGCTAGGAGACTGCAGGGTGACTTGGATAGGCTGGGTGAGTGGGCAAATGTTTGGCAGATGCAGTATAATGTGGATAAATGTGAGGTTATCCATTTTGGTGGCAAAAACAGGAAAGCAGACTATTATCTAAATGGTGGCCGATTGGGAAAGGGGGATATGCAGCGAGACCTGGGTGTCATGGTACACCAGTCATTGAAGGTAGGCATGCAGGTGCAGCAGGCAGTAAAGAAAGCGAATGGTATGTTAGCTTTCATTGCAAAAGGATTTGAGTATAGGAGCAGAGAGGTTCTACTGCAGTTGTACAGGGTCTTGGTGAGACCACACCTGGAGTATTGCGTTCAGTTTTGGTCTCCAAATCTGAGGAAGGACATTATTGCCATAGAGGGAGTGCAGAGATGGTTCACCAGACTGATTCCTGGGATGTCAGGACTGTCTTATGAAGAAAGACTGTAAAGACTTGGTTTATACTCTCTAGAATTTAGAAGATTGAGAGGGGATCTTGTAGAAACTTACAAAATTCTTAAGGGGTTGGACAGGCTAGATGCAGGAAGATTGTTCCCGATGTTAGGGAAGTCCAGGACAAGGGGTCACAGCTTAAGGATAAAGGGGAAATCCTTTAAAACCGAGATGAGAAGAACTTTTTTTCACGCAGAGAGTGGTGAATCTCTGGAACTCTCTGCCACAGAGGGTAGTTGAGGCCAGTTCATTGGCTATATTTAAGAGGGAGTTAGATGTGGCCCTTGTGGCTAAGGGGATCAGGGGGTATGGAGAGAAGGCAGGTACGGGATACTGAGTTGGATGATCAGCCATGATCATATTGAATGGCGGTGCAGGCTCGAAGGGCCGAATGGCCTACTCCTGCACCTAATTTCTATGTTTCTATGTTTCTATCATGGTGATGATGGTGGGGAGCAGCACTGCCCTGCACGCCACCCGGGCTGCCTTCAACACCCCCATAGCGCCGGCTCCATCAATCTACCCGCTTGCTCGCTGCAACACCGGCCTAACGACAGCCCGACCGACCAGTTGCAGCACCCACTGGTGGCCCGATCAATCCTTTTGTGGCAGAGAATTCCACAGATTCACCACTTTCTGTGTGTGAAATAAAAGTATCTTTCTCATCTCAGTCCTAAAAGATTTCCCCCTCATCCTTAAACTGTGCCCCTTGTTCTGGACTTCCCCAACATCGGGAGCAATCTTCCTGCATCTAGCCTGTCCAACTCCTTAAGTATGTTGTAAGTTTCTGTAAGATCCCCCCTCAATCTTCTAAATTCTAGCGGGTACAAGCCGAGTCTATCCAGTCTTTCTTCATATTAGTGTTAGTGTAGAAATAGCCGGGGCTATGACAGAAATATTTCAAATGTCATTAGAAACAGGAATAGCCCCCGAGGATTGGCGTACTGCGCATGTTGTTCCATTGTTTAAAAAGGGTTCTAAGAGTAAACCTAGCAATTATAGACCTGTTAGTTTGACTTCAGTGGTGGGCAAATTAATGGAAAAGATACTTAGAGATAATATATATAAGCATCTGGATAAACGGTCTGATTAGGAACAGTCAACATGGATTTGTGCCTGGAAGGTCATGTTTGACTAATCTTTTGAAGAGGTTACTAGGGAAATTGACGAGGGTAAAGCAGTGGATGTTTTCTATATGGACTTTAGTAAAGCCCCCCTATCTAACTCTGTAGGAATTTGTTGATGTCTCGTAGCGGCTCGTAGGAGTAAAAAGTATCAATTTTCATCACGAGTATTTTTTTTACTCGTGGACATTTTTCACAGCATTGAAAAAACGTTACGAGTTTACCGGATTTCCCGAGCACCTACCGTTACTCATATGAGCCGCTACGAGCATCCACGAACTCCTACGGACCCGCTATGGACATTCTCCGAGTTTGAATCAGGGGAAAACTCAGGAGAACTCAGGAGAACTCTTGAATTACCTCATACAGTGGGACAGGCCCTTAACTCGCCCCCTTCCAGAGCTGCCCACAGCTGGAGCCACATTGGGACCGGCTGCGGGCTCCGCTGTGGTTGCTCAGTGCATCCACCTCGCCCAGCATGTCCTTCTGGATCATCATGGTGATGATGGTGGGGAGCAGCACTGCCCTGCACGCCACCCGGGCTGCCTTCAACACCCCCATAGCGCCGGCTCCATCAATCTGCCCACTTGCTCGCTGCAACACCGGCCTACCGACAGCCCGACCGACCAGTTGCAGCACCCACTGGTGGCCCAATCGATCCTTCACAGCACTTACTGGCCTACCGATAGCCCGACTGATCCTTAAAGGCATCCACCAGCCTACCAGACAGACTGATCGACCGACTGAGACTGATTGACTGACTGAGTGACTTCTGACTGACTGACCGACTGACTGACTGTTGACTGACTTCTGACTGACTGACCAACCGACTGACTGACCTCTAACTGACTGAATGACTTCTGACTGACTGACTGACTGCTGACTGACTGACCGACTGACTGCTGACTGACTGACTTCTGATGATTGACTTCTGACTAACTGACCAATTGACTTTCTGACTGATTGACTGACTTTTGACTGACTGACTTCTTTTTATTTATTTTTTTTAATTTATTTTATTAGAAGTAATTACTATCATATGGCACCAAAGTGCCTAATATATATTTTCATAATACATTTTATGTACAACTTTTTTTTTTTTTGTTACATTGAAAAAAGATTAGAATAAGAAAAAGAAGTTAGATAGTAAAGGATAGAAAGATGTGAAATATATAGTGTGTGAAGAAAGAAAACGAGTAAATGAAAGTTGAGAAAGAGAAAATAGAGAAAATAAAATAAAATAAAAAAGAAAAGGAGATCATTATTTATAATCTTGACCAACCCTCGTCCAGTCCTGAAACAGTTCTTTTACAATTGTGTTGCACCATATGATTCCAAAAAAAACGACGAATGGAGATCAACTCGCTATGAATTGGTCTGATTTATCCATTAGGAGGAATCGCATTTCCTCAAGATGAGCGGTGTCCAACATAGAAACATAGAAACATAGAAATTAGGTGCAGGAGTAGGCCATTCGGCCCTTCGAGCCTGCACCGCCATTCAATATGATCATGGCTGATCATCCAACTCAGTATCCCGTACCTGCCTTCTCTCCATACCCTCTGATCCCCTTGGCCACAATGGCCACATCTAACTCCCTCTTAAATATAGCCAATGAACTGGCCTCAACTACCCTCTGTGGCAGAGAGTTCCAGAGATTCACCACTCTCTGTGTGAAAAATGTTCTCCTCATCTCGGTTCTAAAGGATTTCCCCCTTATCCTTAAGCTGTGACCCCTTGTCCTGGACTTCCCCAACATCGGGAACAATCATCCTGCATCTAGCCTGTCCAACCCCTTAAGAATTTTGTAAGTTTCTATAAGATCCCCTCTCAATCTCCTAAATTCTAAACCAAAAATAAACCAAGTCTATCCAGTCTTTCTTCATAAGACAGTCCTGACATCCCAGGAATCAGTCTGGTGAACCTTCTCTGCACTCCCTCTATGGCAATAATGTCCTTCCTCAGATTTGGAGACCAAAACTGCACGCAATACTCCAGGTGTGGTCTCACCAAGACCCTGTACAACTGCAGTAGAACCTCCTTGCTCCTATACTCAAATCCTCTTGCTATGAAAGCCAACATACCATTTGCTTTCTTTACTGCCTGCTGCACCTGCATGCCTACCTTCAATGACTGGTGTACCATGACACCCAGGTCTCGCTGTATCTCCCCCTTTCCCAATCGGCCACCATTTAGATAATAATCTGCTTTCCCGTTTTTGCCACCAAAATGGATAACCTCACATTTATCCACATTATACTGCATCTGCCAAACATTTGCCCACTCACCCAGCCTATCCAAGTCACCTTGCAGTCTCCTAGCATCCTCCTCACACCTAACACTGCCCCCCAGCTTAGTGTCATCCGCAAACCTGGAGATATTGCCTTCAATTCCCTCATCCAGATCATTAATATATATTGTAAATAGCTGAGGTCCCAGTACTGAGCCTTGCGGTACCCCACTAGTCACTGCCTGCCATTGTGAAAAGGACCCGTTTACTCCTACTCTTTGCTTCCTGTTTGCCAGCCAGTTCTCTATCCACATTAATACTGAACCCCCAATGCCATGTGCTTTAAGTTTGTATACTAATCTCTTATGTGGGACCTTGTCGAAAGCCTTCTGGAAGTCCAGATACACCACATCCACTGGTTCTCCCCTATCCACGCTACTAGTTACATCCTCGAAAAATTCTATAAGATTCGTCAGACATGATTTACCTTTCGTAAATCCATGCTGACTTTGTCCAATGATTTCACCACTTTCCAAATGTGCTGCTATCCCATCTTTAATAACTGACTCTAGCAGTTTCCCCACTACCAATGTTAGACTAACTGGTCTGTAGTTCCCCGTTTTCTCTCTCCCTCCCTTCTTAAAAAGTGGGGTTACATTTGCTACCCGCCAATCCTCTGAACTACTCCAGAATCTAAAGAGTTTTGAAAGATTATTACTAATGCATCCACTATTTCTGGAGCTACTTCCTTAAGTACTCTGGGATGCAGCCTATCTGGCCCTGGGGATTTATCGGCCTTTAATCCATTCAATTTACCCAACACCACTTCCCGACTAACCTGGATTTCACTCAATTCCTCCACCTCCTTTGACCTGCGGGCCCCTGCTATTTCCGGCAGATCATTTATGTCTTCCTTAGTGAAGACGGAACCAAAGTAGTTATTCAATTGGTCCGCCATATCCTGGTTCCCCATGATCAACTCACCTGTTTCTGACTGCAAGGGACCTACATTTGTTTTAACTAATCTCTTTCTTTTCACATATCTATAAAAACTTTTGCAGTCAGTTTTTATGTTGCCTGCTAGTTTTCTTTCATAATCCATTTTTCCTTTCCTAATTAAGCTCTTCGTCCTCCTCTGCTGGTCTCTGAATTTCTCCCAGTTCTCCGGTATGCTGCTTTTTCTGGCTAGTTTGTACGCATCATCCTTTGCTTTGATACTATCCCTGATTTCCCTTGTTATCCATGGATGTACTACCTTCCCTGATTTATTCTTTTGCCAAACTGGGATGAACAATTTTTGTAGTTCATCCATGCAGTCTTTAAATGCCTTCCATTACATATCCACCGTCAACATACTTGCAATCCACATTTTAAGCGTTGGTATTGATGCACCCTTCCAAAATTTAAGTATTAATTTTTTGCTATTATTAAACCATAGTTAAGGAATAGATTTTGAGATGTGTTCAATTTATTCCCATCTTCCATTACGTCAAATATAATCATTTCAGTATTAGGTTCTATTCTTGTCTTGAATAATTTTGTAAATATTTCAAAAATATCATTCCAAAATCTATAAAGTTTTATGCAGGAAACTAAGGAGTGTGTTATAGTTGCCTTTTGGGCTAGACATTTATCACAAGTGGCGGATATATTTGGATAAAATTTGTTCAATCTTGTTTTTGAATAATATAATCTAAGTAAAATTTTAAATTGAATTAGATTATGTCTTACATTAATTGAACATTTGTGAATATATATCAAGTATTTTTCCCATGTAACCTTCGTGATTTTTATCATTAGTTCCCGTTCCCACTCTTCTCTGTCGATGGTAGGTCTATATTTACTTCTGATTGACTGACTGACTTTTGACTGACTGACTGACTGACTTTTGACTGACTGACTTCTGACTGACTAACCCTAATACTAACCCTAGCTCTACGTTTGTTATTTATCATTTTTATTTAACAGTTCTGATCATAACTTCACAAAGCCAAATTTTACTTCGGAGTCACGTGAGTGATTCCGTGAAGAACCCCGCCAGTCCGCATGCACGTCATTACGTCTGACGCATGGCACAGCGACCGGGGTTAGGAGGTGCAGCGCTCCTCCAGCGGTAAGTTTAAAAAGCCTCAGGTAAGTGTCAAACTTAGTCGGAGGTCGTTTCTGCACTTGATAATTCTTGTTACTGGAGGGCAAGTCCAAGCACGGAGAAAACGTTGAGAGCAAGGCGAGCCATCGCAAAAGTAACTAAAGACCGCGGGAGTGCGGGTAGCAAGCAGCCGCCTAGTTCATCTACCGAGTCACTAACAGTAAGACCAGCCACTGCAGACTTGATGTCTGAGGGCACCGTGGCTGCGCCTGTGGAGCGTAAAGCCACAGCAAGTCTGCACGGCCGATAGACTCGGACGAGTCCAGCCGGGAGGGTTCCCCTCCGGGAATGGATACCGTGTTTGGTCGGTTATCCAGGATGGAGCTCCTCATGGAGAGGATGCTCCACCAAGACATGCTCCAGCAGGAGGAATTGTGTCTCCAAGAGCCCGCGCCAGCACCGCCTACTACAGGGCTGCTTAACGTCTCCCTCTTGGAGGAGGAGAGCATAACGGGTCAGTATGATTCTGATGTCGAATCTGTGGGCTTAGCAGTGGAGGCTGCCCCAAGGGATGAAGGGCACGAGCCGGAGGTTCCATTCCTGGCAGCAAGATTTGCCATCCCAACAGACTCAGGGGAGTCGCTGGGTGAGTTGGCTGCTAGTATAAATTACTTAGCCTCACACCAGCTTCAGGAGCTGACCATGGATGTAACGGCCAAGAAGTACGACACCCCGGCTAATTGTATCCTGCTTAAAGTGCCGCCCGTAAACCATGCTATCTGGGGCCATATGGGCGTAGGCATCAGGGCGCAGAAAACGAGGCCGCAAAGAGTGCTGAAGCTGCTCGCTTCGGGCATTACGACATTCAGCAGGTCGGTGGTTGGTGGGTACCTGACTGATGTTCAGCAGGATGCCCTGGCTCTCATGTGCAATGCGCACTTTGAGGTAAACTGCCTGAGAAAGAGCGCCATCGGCCCTACCATCAACCCGAAGTTCGCTGCCCTGTGTAAGCCTAGCAACATCCAGCTGCCGAAACTGCTGTTCGGGGAAGACCTCGCGAAATGGGTGAAGGAGCTGGACGATGAGGCAAGAACCGTCGGGCTCATTAAGGCGCCAATAACCAGCAGAACCCTTCTGAGGCAGTACCCCTACGAGTGGTTTGCTGATATCGGGTCCGGTCAAGGACCAAGCCGGCCATTCAATGTGCGCAGTTGGCGCACTCCAGCAGGAGCACGGGCAAACATGCCTTTTCCCACCAGAACCAGGGGACAGAGAATTCCACCGGGTGGAGGTAGGTGGGTCTGGTTCTTAGTGAAACATATTGAATGAGAATTACCTACCAGTTGGGGGGCGATTACACTGGTTTCTGAAAGAATGGTATGGGATAACATCAGAGTTGTTTATACTGCAAAGTATACAAGGGTTTCGAATTGAATTCATTCCCAATTTGTGTCCACGCACACAGCTTACATCAAGGCGGGTACTCATTTTCTCACGAAGGAGGAATCTGAAGGTTCAAGCTGAAATTGAAAAATTATATATAAAAGGTGTAATTGAGAAGACAGTTTATCAAACTCACCAATTTGTGTCTAATATTTTTCCTACACCAAAGAAAGATGATGGGAGTCGGATTATCTTGGACCTGACAGGCCTTAATCCGTTTGTGCAGTACAAACATTTCAAAATGGTAAGATTTGCTACTGCCAAGCAATTGGTTTCTGGAGGGTGTTATGTGGCATGTATAGATCTAAAAGATGCATATTATTCAGTGCCTGTTCATAAAGATCATCGGAGATATTTGAAATTTAGCTGGATTGGGCAATAATGGCAATTTAAAGCACTGCCTAATGGCTTAACCTCAGTCCCTAGATTATTTACAAAGCTGCTAAAACCAGTACTGGGGCTACTCCGGGTTCAGGGTCATATTGTAATGGCTTATTTGGATGATATCTTAATAATTGGAAAAACCCGGGAGGTAGCTGAATTATCTGTTTCAGCTGTTAAACTCATGGTTGAGAGATTGGGGTTTCTCATCCATCCAGCTAAATCAAAATTGATACCAGTTAAAGTTATTGATTACTTGGGATTCACTGTTAATTCAACTCACATGTCTGTGACTGCCCAAGGGCCAGAGATTAGATTTAATTGAAGGCTGTACCATGCTCATAGGGGAGCAATCACCTTCAATTAGGCATGTGGCCAGCTTTTTATTTATTTATTTATTTATTTATTTTTTAATTTTTTATTTTATTAGAAGTTAATACAGTACAAAACAGTACAGTGGAATCTAATTTTAGGTGCCAACTATGTAATACCGTAATCCATTCTATGTACAACCTCTAGTTTTATGTTATAAGAAGGAAGTAAGCAGGACAAGAAAAAGAAAACAATAGAAAGGGGAAAAAGTGGAAAAATAGATGGTAGAGAGTAGAAAAACGTGAGGTGTGTATATAAAAAATAAAAAAGAAAGAGAAAGTGGAAAGTAAAAATAGAAGAGAAGGCCCCTTAAAAGAAAATTTTTCAAATCTGTATTCGGAGATGTAGATCTATCCGCGTCATGAACTGAAATCAGCAATCTTTACGGTACTGCTGCATCACATGATTCCAAAAAGTCGATGAAAGGAGACCAACTCCTTAAGAATTGGTCATATTTATCTATTAGTCGGAGTCTCATTTCTTCAAGGCGTGCTATTTCCATCATATTCCTAATCCACATTTTAACGGTTGGTATGGTTGTATTTTTCCAAAATTTAAGTATCAATTTCTTTCCAATTATTAACCCATAATTTAAAAAAAAACATTTTGATCTTTATTTAAATTGGTATCTTCTCCTATTATTCCAAATATAATCCATTCCGTTTTGGGTTCTATTCTTGACTTGAAAAGCTTTGTAAATATATCAAATATATCACTCCAAAATGTATTCAACTTTGTACATCCTACAAATGAATGTGTTATATTAGCGTTTTGAAACAAACATTTATCGCATCTGGGAGAGACGTTTGGATAAAATTTATTCAACCTCGTTTTTGAATAATATAGTCTATGTAATAATTTGAATTGAATTAAATTATGTCTTGCATTAATAGAACAGTTATGTGTATTCATCAAATACTTTTCCCATCTATCCTTCGAGATCTTTATCATTAGCTCATGTTCCCAATCTTCCCTTAGTGCTTCTGTTGAGGGTGATTCTCTATTTAATATATTATTATAAAAGTATGATATTAATTTTTGTGAATCAGCCTTAATATTCATTGCTTCTTCTAAAGGGTCTAAAAATATAGTTTGAAATCTATGTGTATATTTCTTCATAAAGTCACATACCTGTATATATTAAAATATTGATTATCCTTCAATTTAAATTTAAATTTTAATTGTTGAAATGATAACAGTTTGCCCACTTCATACATATCCCCTACTTTCCTAATCCCCAGTCTATCCCATTGTTGATATGTGTTGTCGATGAGAGAAGGTTTGAATGCGGGGTTGTTCAATAGTGGGGTTAGTACTGATAAATTATTTAATTTCAAGGATACTTTTATTTGTTTCCAAATTCTTATTATATTGTGAATAATTGGGTTCTTCTTATATATTTTACTATTCAATTTTATCGGTGAGAGCAGGATCGTTCCTATATCGTGCGGATAGCACTCCTCTTTCTCCATTCTTATCCACTCCAACTGCTGAGTGGAACTATCCAGCCAGTACATTATGTTCTTAATATGCACTGCCCAGTAGTAATACATAAAGTTAGGTAATGATAACCCCCCAACTTCTTTAGATTTGCACAAATGCTTTCGTTGAATTCTATGTGTTCTGTAGTCCCATATAAAATTAGTGATAGTGGAATCTAGTTTTTTGAAAAAATATTTTGGAATATATATTGGGATCGCTTGAAACAAATATATTAATTGTGGTAAGAAAGTCATTTTTATAGCGTTAATTCTACCTATCAATGAGAGCGGAAGCGTTTTCCAAAATTTAATCGTATCATTCAGTTTATTTAATAGTGGTATAAAATTGGCACTAAATAATGATTTGTGTCTTCTCGTAATTTGAATACCCAGATACTTGAATTTTTCTGTTGCAATTTTGAAGGGGAATTTTAGTAAGTGTCTCGAATCCTGTGGTTTTAAAGACATAATTTCGCTTTTATTCCAATTTATTCTATATCCTGAAAAAGAGCCGAATTCCTCAATTAGTGTTAATAAGGTGGGTATACTCGTTTGTGTATTAGTAATATATAAAAGGATATCATCGGCATATAATGAAATTTTATTCTTTGAGTCCTTAGTGTTATATCTGTGAATATTCGGGTGATTTCTAATCCTTTCGGCCAGCGGTTCTATCATAAGGGCAAATAGCAATGGTGATAAGGCACACCCTTGCCTATTACCCCTTGATAAGTAAAATTTTGGAGATAGCGTATTGTTAGTTAATATTCTTGCCGTAGGTCTATCGTAAAGTAGTTTAATCCATCTAATAAAATTCTCTCCCGTATTAAATTTTTGGAGTACCTTGTATAAATACTGCCATTCTACTTGATCAAATGCCTTCTCTGCATCCAGCGTGACAACTGAAATATCTTCATTGTCCTCATTGTGAGAGTACATTATATTGAAAAGCCTTCTCAAATTATTAAATGATTGTCTTTTGGGTATAAATCCCGTTTGATCCGTATTTATTAAATTGTTAATATAATTATTTAGCCGTCTAGCTAGTATCTTTGCTAAAATTTTCTGATCCGTATTTAGAAGTGAAATAGCTCTATAAGAACCCGGTTCATCTAAATCTTTATCTTTTTTTGGTATAAGCGTTATTGTTGCTTCTGCTAGGGTTTCTGGTAGTTTATTTTCAGTATAAGCCTGCATGTATAAATTGAATAATCTTGGTACGATTGACTCCTGAAATCTTTTATAAAATTCATTACTAAAACCGTCTGGTCCTGGGGTCTTCCCATTTTTCAGTGAGTTTATTATTTGTTTTATTTCTTCACTAGTAATCCGTGCTCCTAATTGCTCTTGTTCTAAACTATCCAATTTTGGGAGCTTGCAATTATCTAAAAAATTTGTAATTTTGCTTACATCTGTCTTTATTTTAGATGTATATAAATTATGATAAAATTGGGCAAACCTCTTATTAATATCCTTAGGCAATGTTAGAAACTCACCCTTATCCGATTTAATTTTAGTAATAGTTTTTTCCTTTTCTCGTTGCTTCATTTGCCTCGCAAGTAGTTTATGTGGCTTATCCCCAAATTCGAAGTGTGCTTGTTTTGTAATTTGGAATAATCTTATTACTCTAGCCGATAGTATTCTATTGACTTTATATTTCAATAAAGTTATCTTATTATGTTTATTTATGGTTGGGTCAGTTGCATTGTCCAGTTCTAGTAATTTTATTTTCTGTTCTATCCGCTGAAGTTCTCTTTTATTTTCCTTATTTTGAAAACTTTGGTAAGAGATTATGACACCGCGAATATATGCCTTGAAGGTTTCCCATAATAGCGGTGCAGAAATACCCAGCGTGTCATTTATTTCGAAAAAAAGTTTTGTTTGTTCTTTTATATACTCATAACCCTGCGGGTTATTTAATATGTGTGCATTGAACCTCCAAAAAGGTTTTATACTCGGCATTCCCTCAATTTTACGTATAAAAGTCAATGGTGAGTGATCAGAAATAATACTATTATGATATGATGGTTTATTCGTATACGGGATCAATTTTGTGTCCAATAGGAAATAGTCAATTCGCGAATAAGTTTTGTGAACTGATGAATAAAATGAGTATTCCCTACCACTTGGATTTGTTATTCTCCAAACATCAGCTATGTTATTATTTTTTATATAAGTATTTAAAAATTCACAGGTCTTAGTTTTAACAAGACGCTTCCCTAGCTTTATTGATTTATCTAAGTATGGGTCTATAACACAGTTGAAATCTCCCCCCATTATTATATTTTGAAAATTATGCTCTGCGATTAAATCTATTATTTTCCTAAAGAATTGTGGGTTATCAAAATTAGGCGCGTAAATATTTATCATAGTTAATGGTGTATTGTAAATTTCTCCCGTGACTATAACATATCTTCCCTCTTTATCCGATATGGATTTCTTTAATTTAAAAGGTATGCCCTTCCGAATTACAATGGCCGTGCCTCTTGCTTTAGAGGTGAATGAGGAGTATAGGTTTGACCTATCCAGTTTGCCCTTAATCTGATCTGAGTTTGTTGTTTCAAATGTGTCTCTTGTAGGAAAGCAATATCCATACTTAATAATTTTAATTGTGCCAGAATTTTACCCCTCTTAATTGGCTCATTCGCACCTCTGATGTTCCAAACTACAGAAGGTGAGACCTCCGAAATTTATTCGACTATTATCTTGCATTGGCTATTATTACCAGACTGTATGATTCATGTGATGCGGCCAAGTACCTCAGAATCCCGAATCCAGAGTTGTCCTTCATAATTTCTACAGTAGTTCTACATCTCCTGACACTATTAAACATAATTAAGGGAAAGAGAAAAACATAAAATAAAGTGTACATAAAAATTATTGAGTCATACAACACATAATTGTGAATAAACAAAAAAAGTGAATGTAATTTATCAAAAAAGCGATAAATTACAAAAAAGCCACCTAAGGTAGCTAGATTTGATTTTAAATTGACCTCCGTCGATGAGATTATACACTGGGCCTTATCCCCCTATTAGAATTTGACCCAACGTTAGTCGGTTCCCTCTAGTTGTTACCAAAATTATCATATCAGGTCATCGCTGAACAGTTTAAAATAGAATAAAATAAAAGGGAAGGTAGATGATTTGGATTAAAATAAAAGTAATTATAGGTTAAAGTACCTCGTCAAAAATTACACTTTTCATTTACCTGTATGTTAGTTAATTCATTATTAGTATTTAGTATTTAAAATATATGTCTATCCTCCCCCACCCTATCAACATATAGTTAATTGTGTTAGTATAGGACATTACGCCTAACGTTGGTTGAGTTTATTGCACGTAATTGGATAATAGGTCATATAGTGTGGAACAGATGCCTCATATCATGTCCATTTCAAAAGGAGACGCTCATAGTTCTCCGTGCTGATGGGTTTGATGACGAGCTTGCGACCTTGAGCTTTCATATGTGCTTTCAGTTCAGAAGTTTAAATCGGCCTGTGTTATTAAACAGCACATTCTTGCTAGATAAGCCTGTCTGGTAACCGTCTGAAGTGTTCTAGTGTCTTGGAACAGAAAAAACAGAAAAAACAAAGTTCCACAGATAAAATGGCTATTATTCTGTTCCTCCTTGAATTTTGTTTAAAATCTCGTGGGCGTATTTGCAAGCAGAGTCCGGGTCCGTGAATGAGCGTTGCTTGCCCTTAAACGTAATTAGCATTTTTGCTGGATAGATCACGCCATAACGAACTTCAGAATGTCCATATAAAATACTGCTTGCCCTTTTAAACTCGCGTCTTTTTGCCAGAATTTCCCGAGGATAATCCCTGTAGAATCTTACGATATTATCAGCGAATGTAAGATTTTCTCCATAGGTTATCTTCTTTAATAGAGTTTCCACAGTTGAAATATCTAGAAACTTTACAATAATTTGCCTTGGTGTAGCATTATCATGTTTTTGGAAGCGACCCACTCGATGAGCCAGATCTATCTTTGGTTTTTCAGGAAGTTTGAAAACATCTTTAAGTAGATTAGTAATAAAATCACGCATTTGAAGGCCGTGTTCAGCACCCTCTTTAACTCCTACTATTCTCAGATTTTGCCTCCTTGACCTGGCCTCTAAATCTTGACATTTCTCATTCAGTTTATTCGTTAACTCCCAATTCGTATCGTGTTGTTTTTTCAGACCTGTTATTTCTTGGCTCATCTGTACCATCTCACCCTCCATTTCTTCCATCAATTTTTCCGTGTCTGTTAATTGCTTCAGCAGAGTGTCATGTTTGTTGTTATAATCTTTCCGCATACTTTCCATTTCCTTCACTGTCCTGGACTCCAAATCTTTAAACTGCTGGTTCAGGGCTACATAAAGCTCTTTTACTTCGCCGCAGCTATTATCAATTTTCTTAGAAAGATTGTCCTCCATAGTGGAGAAGTTATTCTGAATTGTAGAATTCATTTTGGCAAATTGCTTCTGAAGATCTTTAGTAATGTCTTTAAGAATATTAGCTCTTACCGTTTCTTCCCAGCTTTTCATTTCTTTCTCCTTTGTATCACTTCTCGCAGCCATATCGCTTGTAGGTTGTTGAGGTTCCAGCTCCTCTTCCAAACTTTCAAACGTGGGTTCAGGGGTGGTTTCAAGCTCATCCAGAGCTTTTTGGAGCTGGAAACTGATTCTAGTTTTCTTGGGTCCTCTCTGACCTCTTCTCTTTCTCATCCAGTTTTTACGATAAGATCGTTTTAAATCCCAAATCCACCAGTACCGTTTGATGGAGTCAGTACCCTTGACGTTCAGCAAACCTGATAAGAATTTTTAACTCGATCCTGGAGGCATGTGGCCAGCTTGATTGGCAAATTGGTAGCTGCCTTTCCAGCTGCACGGTTGGACCTTTGCATTACTAACATTTACAGAGGGCAAAGGTACAGGCACTCAGGATACATGCAGGTCATTTCAACAGGCCCATGCAGTTACCAGCTGAAGCTATTGCTGAAGTACAGTGGTGGATAAGAAACATTTCAAATTGCTCCAGCAAAATTCTGATTGAAGCACCTTCAGTTGTTTTACAGACTGATGTTAGTGCCCTAGGTTGGGGGTGCTACTGCTACTATTTCAAGCTGTAGAGGCATTTATTCTCCAATCACATGGAATTAATTATTTAAAACTATTGGGAGCATTCTATGGGCTTAAGGCTTATTGTACCACCAAGCAGCACTTACATGTTCAGCTTCAGATTGACAACACCACGGCAGTGGCGTATTTTAATCACATGGGTGTAATCAAGTTGGAATCTTGTGATAGATTGGCTAGTCTTATTTGGCACTGGTGCATTAAAATAAATATTTGGGTTTCAGCTGTTTACTTGCCAGGCAGATTCAACATGGTGGCAGACACCAGGTCATGCAAATTCAATGACACCACAGAATGGATGTTGAATCATGATGTATTTAATGATTGTTCTTCGGTATGGGATGCCAGATATCGATTTGTTTGCATCCAGACTCAATCACCAGGTACCGAAGTATGTTTCATGGGAACCAGACCCAGGGACAGTAGCGGTAGACGCGTTCTCGCTACACTGGGACAGAGTGTTTTTATATGCATTTCCCCCATTCTGCCTCATCTGATCAAGATCAAGTAGGACACTGCCTCAGGAGTTTTGGTGGTAACCGACTGGCCTACACAGCCATGGTTCCCTCTCATTTCGGACATAATAACACAGTCTAATATGGTGGTCCCAAAACGTAATGACCTATTGGTGCACCCTGTGACTGGGGATCAATACCCGTTGTATGATCGTATTAATCTGTAAATTTGCAGATTCTAAGGAGTCCATAACTGGGTCTGGGACTATCTAATTGTACCATGGATGTCATCATATTGTCCTGGAGGGATAGTACCAAAAGGCAGTACATTTCTCATGTCAGGAAATGGGAGGAGTTTTGTTTACATGGGAACATTACATACCACACAGCAAGCATCCCAGATGTGCTATAATTTCTATCCAAGTTATATTTTGATGAAGGGTTGAGCTTTAGTGCCATCAACAGTGCCAGGAGTGCCCTGTCATCTTATTTATGCCTGGGATCCGAACTACAGTCTGTAGGATCTCATCCATTAATATCCCTGTTTATGAAGGGTGTTTTTAATTCCTATCCCCCCAGGCCCAGATATTCTGAAATCTGGGGTGTGAGCGTGGTACTCACGCTGCTTCATCAGTGGGGTCCAGCCACATCCTTGTATTTGGTGAAGATTATCAGATTACTCTTTGGTCATGCTCATGGCGCTGGTGTCAGCGCAAAGGGTCCAGACTTTGCAGAAGCTGCGACTGGACAGGATGGTGTTATCTTGGAATGACGTTATATTTTACATCTATGATTTAATTAAACAGAGCAGACCAGGGGTGTTAGGATTTAAGCTTGTACTGTCAGCATATCCCATGGCTTTACGACTGTGTGTAGTGGCGCACTTGCAACGTTATATCGAGGTCACCAAGAACCTCAGAAGTTCGGAAGTAGCATTGTTTATTAGCCACAAAAAGCCACATTTGAAAGTGTCAGTTCAGACCATTTCAAGATGGCTGAAACAAGTGCTGGGTTGTGCAGGAGTTAATACTGACAATTTAAAATCTCACTCCACCAGGGCGGCATCAACGTCAGCAGCGAGGGCAATGGATGTTCCTCTAGATCATAGCTTCGCGGCCACAGGATGGTCAAATGAACTGACTTTTCAGAGGTTTTATAATAAAGCACTTATCGAACCCGGGGTGTTCGTCCATTCCATTTTAAGTTCTGTTTCATAGCTTCCCCATGGGAGAGAGGGATCGCTATTGGGTTTCGTTCTTTCTTTTTGTGAATTAAAGCATCAACATGTTAATCTGTACCATGTTTCAATGTATGCTCATTATTCACTCCTTCTGAGTCAACTGATGTTGATGAAGCCGAATAAAGTTACAAAAATAAGAAAAACATTAAAATAGGTTTCAGGGCTAGCTTACAGTTTATATTTAGTGTCAAATTAGGCTTGTCTAAGGTTGCAGTGTGTGGGATAATAAATACCATAACATTGTCTCCCAAGTGAGGAAGTGACAACAAGGAAGAGAGACATAGCTAGTCAAATCTTTGAAGTGGAAATAAAAAATGACCAATGTTTATGGGGGAGGAGGTGATAGAGGAAGAGAGACATAGTGGGTCACATCTTTGAAGCAAGAGGCAATAAAGCAGATGGCCTATGTTTATGAGGGACCAAGTGACAACGGAGAACCAGGGAAGTGGAAATAAAATAACCTAAAGCAAATGGCCAATGTTTTTAGTATATCTTGTACCATGTAAACAAAAGGCCTTTGATGTGATGCAATCTGTGGAAACCTTTTCCTGTACCTCTGACATGATTAATGTCTGTGGAATGTGCTAAGGGGACAAAAAAACAACCCTATTTAAGGCAATGTAATTCTGTTGTTCAGAGAAGAGGACCGAGGACAGTTGAGTGTCTACATTGGTCACTTAGCTGGAATTCTCGCTCCCTTCCATCGGCCGATGTTAAGTAAAGTTTTGAACTGGTCTACCAAACTGTTTGTGTGGTGTCTGTTTATTAAGAAGCGAACCTGGTTTAGTTGTTATAAAAGTAACTTTTTCAATGTAGTGTGAGATGCCTGGATTCGTATCTACGGCGTGAAATCACAGAGCTTTGAAATCTTCATGAAATCACTCACGTGACTCCGAAGTAAAATAGTAAGATTAAACGAGAACTTACCAGTTTGAAGTTTGATCTTTATTTTAATGAGGAGTTACGATGAGTGATTACGTGCCCACCGCTCCCGGCCCTCATATCATAAAGGTAATCTGGTATGGCTGGTTTACAATCTTACTATATTACTTCAGTTACTATTATCTGTGATTTCACACCGCTGCTTTGAAGATTGACGCGCATGCGGACTGGCGGGGTTCTTCACGTAATCGCTCATCGTAACGCCTCATAAAATAAAGATCAAACTTCAAACTGTTAAGTTCTCGTTTAATCTAACTATAAATTGTAAAACAAAATTATCAGCAAGGTTAGCATTGCCTTTATTCCTTGGAAACCTTGTTATTGTTTTGATGTAATTAGGAGGCAGCCATGATCCCAGATAAATCTACATATGAAGATCCTTTGTATGAGGTCCTCTGCCAGTGCTGGCTATAAGGAGCTGTACTGCAGGACATGAGGGATGCCATGAACATTACCCTCTACAAGAACAAGTGCGAGAGAAGCGACTGCAACAACTACAGAGTCATCTCTCTCCTCAACATCGTTGGCAAGGTCTTTGCTCGGATCATCTTGATCCACTTGCAGAAGCTGGCGGAATGTTTCTACCCATAGTCACAGTGCAGTTTCCAAGCTGGAAGATCAACTGTGGACATGATCTCCATTCGCCAGCTCCAGGAGAAGTGCAGAAAATAGCGGATGCCACTGTATGTTGCTTTCATTGCCCTCACCAAGGCCTTCAACCTCGTCAGCCGAGATGGCCGATTCAAGGCTCTGCCAAAGATCGGCTGCCCACCAAAACTGCAGAGCATGATAGAATCCTTCCGCATCAACACGAAGGGGACAGTGCAGTTCAATGGCAGCTTCTCAGAGCCCTTCAATATCCACAGTGGCATCAAACAAGGTTGCATCCTCGCTCCCACACTTTTTAGGATTTTCTTTGCTCTGCTCCTGAAATAATCTACCTGCGTACTAGATCAGATGGCAGGCTCTTCAACCTCACCCGCCTCAGAGCAAAGACAAAAGTACGTGAAGCTCTCAACAGAAACATGTTGTCTGCCGACGACGCTGCAGTTGTGTCCCACACCCAGCAGGAACTACAGTCACTGATGGACTGCTTCTGTGGGGCAAGCAAGGACTTCGGACTGACCATCAGCCTGAAGAAGACAAACGTCTTGGGGCAGGATACAGAGGCTCCGCCTGTCATCACCATTGACGACTACGAACTAGATGCCGTCCATCAGTTCACGTATCTCAGCTCCACCATCACCGACAACCTCTCCTTGGACACATAGATTGATAAGAGGATTGGGAAGGCAGCTACAACTCTCGCTCACCTCACAACTCAAGTGTGGACCAGCCCAAAGCTGACAGTAAAGGCAATGATAGCAGTCGACAACGCCTGTGTCAACAGCACACTGCTGTATGGCATTGAGACATGGACTACATATGCCAGGCAGGAGAGAAGTCTCAACACCTTCCACCTGAGAAGCATCCGCCCTATCCTGGGCATATCCTGGCAAGACAGTGTACAACGCCGAGATCCTGACTAACTCATGCCTTCCCAGTATGTACACTCTACTCAGGCAGCGCAGACTGCAGTGGCTGGGCCAAGTCCACCGCATGGAGGATGGCAGTATTCCCAAAGATATCCTCTATGGAGAGCTGACATCTGGGAGAACCATCAGCCGCCCCCAGCTACGTTAAAAGGATGTCTGCAAGAGAGTTATGAAGGTGCTCGACATCGATGTGGAGTCTTGGGAGAGCCTTGCAGCTGACCACACGAGGTGGAGAGGTACCCTGAACCAACATCTCAAAATGGGGGAAGAGAAACTGTTGAACCCAGCGGGCACGCAGAAAGGAGTTCAGCAACTTCAACAAACCACAAATGTGACCTTTGCGACAGAGACTGTTACTCCTGCGTTGGTCTCTTCAGCCACAAGCGATGCTGCTCTAGACGAGGTTTGGAGCAAGCAGCCAACAACTAGGATGCATCACACATGGTCAGTCATGACCGAGGGGGGCCTACTATGATCCCAGAGTGCTCGCTGCCTTGCTACCATGAAACAAAGCGCGTGATTGGTCAATTGTCGTCAGACGCAATGCCAAACGTACATTGATGGGACAATTACTACTCGGAAAATTTGAGGTTTTTCCTCGTATTCTAAAAATACGTGCAGGTTTTGTTCTTGACGAGTTTCAGGTATGATTTCTATATTTTTACACAATATGTTAAAAATTCAGGTAGTTACGTGATTTGGGTCACAAACTTAAACGAAAAAGCACCTCGGCCCACAACCTAATTCATCACTAATTGGTTCCTACTGCAGTTGGTGCGGGATTCAAGACTTTAATAGGGATTGTACGGCAAGGATTTAGGAAGCAGAGAGAAACGTTTTTAAACATTAAGCAAGTTAATTTTACGTTATTTACAAGATTTTTAACCTAATTCCCTTAAAAACATGTATATTTTATTTCACTTATTAGCTTTAAAAAATAAAAATGGGTGTTTGCCGCTTAAATCATTAATTTTGTCTCTCTGAACAGTTAAGGCCAGAAGGTTAGACTCACCCCATTCACTTATGTCCAATGCAGGCAACTAAAGGGGTGTAAGATCTGTGGCGATGATTCAAAGTGGGATGACAGGGCAACATGATGTGACCTCATTTAATAACCAGATGGTGCATCTCCATAACCATCCACATTCAAAAGGACTGCCTCGCAGTTGATCCCATTGGTTTACAGCTTGGTTGATGCCCAAATTACAGTGCAATCAGAAAGTATTTAGACCCCATCACTTTTTACACATTTTGTTACGTTAGACTTATTCTAAAATGGATTAAAACATTTTTTTTTTATCATCAGTCTACACAGAATACTCCATAATAAAAACGCAAAAACAGGTATTTAGATATTTTTGCAAAGTAATTAAAAATAAATAACTGAAATTTCACATTTACATAAGTATTCAGACCCTTTACTCAGTACTTTGTTGAGGCACCTTTGGCAGCGATTACAGCCTCAAATCTTCAGGAGATGCTACACTTATCGCTTTACCATATAACCATATAACAATTACAGTACGGAAACAGGCCATCTCGACCCTTCTAGTCCGTGCCGAACACGTATTCTCCCCTAGTCCCATATACCTGCGCTCAGACCATAACCCTCCATTCTTTTCCCGTCCATATAACTATCCAATTTATTTTTAAATGATAAAAACGAACCTGCCTCCACCACCTTCACTGGAAGCTCATTCCACACAGCCACCACTCTCTGAGTAAAGAAGTTCCCCCTCATGTTACCCCTAAACTTCTGTCCCTTAATTCTCAAGTCATGTCCCCTTGTTTGATTCTTCCCTACTCTCAGTGGGAAAAGCTTATCCACATCAACGCTGTCTATCCCTCTCATCATTTCAAGTCCCCCCTTAACCTTCTGTGCTCCAAAGAATAAAGCCCTAACTTGTTCAACCTTTCTCTAACTTAGTTGCTGAAACCCAGGCAACATTCTAGTAAATCTCCTCTGTACTCTCTCTATTTTGTTGACGTCCTTCCTATAATTAGGCGACCAAAATTGTACACCATACGCCAGAATTGGCCTCACCAATGCCTTGTACAATTTTAACATTACCTCCCCCCTCGTCTCCATTCAAGGACCCAAGCACTCATTCCAGGTGCGACAGAGGTTCACCTGCACCTCCTCCAACCTTATCTATTGCATCCGCTGCTCTAGATGTCAGCTGATCTACATTGGTGAGATCAAGCGCAGGCTTAGTGATTGTTTCGCCAAACACCTCCGCTCGGTCCGCGTTAACCAACCTGATCGCCCTGTGGCTCAGCACTTCAACGCTCCCTCCCATTCTGAATCCGACCTTTCTGTCCTGGGCCTCCTCCAAGGCCAGAGTGAGCACCACTGGAAATTGGAGGAGCAGCACCTCATATTCCGCTTGGACAGTCTGCAGCCCAGCGGCTTGAACATTGACCTCCAATTTCCAGTAGCCCTTGCTGTCTCCTCCCCTTCCCAGCTTTCCCTCAGCCCTCTGGCTCCTCCTCTTCCTTTCTTCTTCCTGCCCTCCCCACCTTGCATCAGTTTGACGAAGCATTTTTGGCCCGAAACGTTGCCTATTTCCTTCGCACCATAGATACTGCCGCACCCGTTTTGCCAGCACTTTTGTCTATCTTCTTGGGTACGACTCTACAAGCTTGGCTCACCTGTACTTGGGTAATTTCTCCCATTCTTCCCTGCAGATCCTCTCAAGCTCTGTCAGGTTGGATGGGGAGAGTCGATGCACAGCTATTTTTAGGTCCCTCCAGAAACGTTTGATCGGGTTCAAGTCCGGGCTCTGGCTGGGCCACTCAAGGACATTCACAGACTTATCATGAAGCTACTCCTGTGTTGTCTCGGCTGTGTGCTTCGGGTCCTTGTCCTGTTGTAAGGCGAACCTCCACCCCAGTCTGAGGTCCAGAACACTCTGGAGCAGGTTTTCATCAAAGATTTCTCTATACTTTGCTCCGTTCACCTTCCCCTCGATCGATCCTGACTAGTCTCCCAGTCCTTCCCGCTGAAAAACATCCCCACAGCATGATGCTGCCACCACCATGCTTCACCGTAGGTATGGTATTGGCCAGGTGATGAGCGGTGCCTGGTTTCCCCCAGATGCTTGGCGTTCAGGCCAAAAAGTTCAATCTTGGCTTCATCAGACCAGCCAATCTTGTTTAGGTGCCTTTTGGCAAACTCCAAGTGGGCTGTCGTGTGCCTTTTACTGGAGTGACTTCCGTCTGGCCACTCTACCATAAAGGCCTGATTGGTGGAGTGCTGCATATAGAGTTGCCCTTCTGGAAGATTCTCCCATCTCCACAGAGGAACTCTGGAGGTTTGCCAGAGTGAGCATCGGGTTCTTGGTCACCACCCTGACCAAGGCTCTTTCCCCCCAATTGCTCAGTTTGACCGGGCGACCAGCTCTATGAAGAGTCCTGGTGGTTCCAAAGTTCTTCCATTTAAGAATAACGGAGGCCACTCTGCTCATTGAGGCCTGCAATGCTACAGAAATAGTTTTATACCCTTCCCCAGATCTGTGTCTCAACACACGTAATGTCTGGCAAGCGCTTGAAGGGCTGAACAGCTGCTTTCGTTATTGTATGACTAAATATACATTAAGAATTTTTATTTCATTTTTTTACTGTCATGTGTTTCAAATGATTCAACAATCTCATATTCCTGCAATGCCCCCAACTCAGCAGTCATCAGTTCCTTAATCAGTCGTCTTATTAACATTTCTGGAGCAATGGTGAGAATACATGAACAGAGTGAGAATATAATCACAGAGAAGGTACAATGTGCAATGCAATGAAGGCGGCTCGGAATTGACACTATGGCATAGGTTCTCTGAAGTATTCAAAATAGCAAAATACAGAACTCAGTGATACACAAAATGGAGGAGTAATGCAGCGGGACTGGCAGCATCTCTGGAGAAAAGGAATGGGTGACATTTTGACCCTCCTTCAGACTCCTATACAGAACTCAGCAAATTGGAATGCAACGAATGTTCATGGAGGCCACTGAACAACCAGCAAGATTTACTAGCAATGGCTGCCTCACCAAGTCTGTCTGACCTTTCCTTCTTTGAGTTTTAATTGTGTTAAATGTATGTTTTTAGTGTTCTTTAGCTTGTTTTATGTAGGGGATGGGGAAAACTTTTACTAAAATGGTGGAATTTCTTTCCGCATCGTAACTCCGTCCGCACTGCAACCGAACATCGTGGAGTTGCCCGGTCTTTACTGGAAACCGATTTTGAGAGCTCCACCGTGGTCGCCTGAGGACTTACCATCGCAGAGCTCGTGATCCCTTTGCCAGGGGTCGACCTCGAAGCTCCAACCGTGTGTGCTTACAGACTTTAACATCAGAACCTGCGGTTTCTGGTTAGAGACTGACTTTGGGAACTCCAAGCCGCAGGAATTTCGACCACCATGATGCGGGAGTTTTGATCGCTCCGATGTGGGATTTCGATCACCCAGACGCAGGAATTTTGACCCCTGGCTGCGGGAGCTTCGACTGCCCCGTCGGATTGTTCGACTGCCCCAACCGCAGGAGAATAAAGAGGAAGAAGTTTGGACTTCTTTGCCTTCCATCAGTGAGGAATGTGGGGAATCTGCTGTGTTGGATGTTTATGTTAAATTTTATGTAGTTGTGTCTTGGTGCTTTTTTTCCGTATTGCTGTATGATAATTCACCTATCACTGCACCTTAATTGATGTGACAAAAGACCTTTGAAACCCTTTGAAGATCATAATGTATTGACAGCTTGGTCATATCAAGTTACTTTGTCATGTGCAGATGGAAATTATCTTAAGAAGTTCATTCACGTCACCTGGATATTGAACTTACATATTATTGAATTAGAAATGGTAGCACAAACCGTCAATAGAAAAGAATTCAACACGAACAGGTAGCAAAGTTTCTGGAAGAAGTTGTATCTTGTGCAATTCTTTTCAGTACTTTATTGGGTGGAATGTTGCAGGTGTTCAAATAGACAATAGGTGCAGGAGTAGACCATTCAGCTCTTCGAGCCAGCATCGCGTCAATAAACTGATGAAATATGTATATAATTATTCTTGAGAGATAAAGAAGCACTCGTAAATAATGGCCTCAAATTCAGCATAGGTGAGAATCTGCTGTTCAAGACTGTCACAAGTCTTCATCTGAATGTCGATTGAATCATAACTAGGTTTGGGGCAGTAATGGGCATGAAAAATGCTGAGTGATGGTATGGAGAAACAATGTTTTGTTTATACACGCGGGGACGGATAAAAGTGAATAATGATTTGCATTTACTGTGGCAGTTATTTGGAATAAAATGTGAAAATTTATCACAAAATTCCCTGGGGAGACCATTGATACACTTGTTTGTGGGTGGGAGCAGTTTCCTATTGAAAACTTCAACTTGCCTTATCCCTCTCCCCTCCTCCAATCCCCCTCTCCCCTCCTCCAATCCCCCTCTCCCCTCGTCCACCCCCTCTCCCCTCCTCCAACTCCATCTCCCCTCCGCTCCACCCCCTCACCTCCCTTCCCCCCCTCTTTTCCTCCCCCTCCTCTCTCCCATCTCTTCTCTCTCCCCCCTTTCCCCCTCCTCTTGTTCCAACTCCCACCTTTCCCATCCACCTCTCCCCTCCCTCTCTCCCCTCCCCACACTCTCCCCCCCTCCCCTCTCCCCCCCCCCCCCCCCCCCCCCCCCCCCTGTGTGTTTGGGGGGGTGTTTAGTGTGTGAGTGACGCCGCAGGCGACCCCGCAACTGCGCGTTGAGGGGACGGGACCCAACGTGTCCCCCTTGGTCTAGTGATTTCTAATTTCTCTGATCTAAGACTAACAAACTACTTTGTTTGCCCTCAACAAGGTCTGTGACATTCTGCAATGTCAGATGCTGCTTTGTACAAATGATGAATTGCTTTAGCCATGGATGATGGAGCCACTCTCAGTTTCCTAGCCTTGGGATAATTTTAGTTGCAGTTGCTGGCCTGTGCATATTTTGTTATTGATCACTGTTATGCAAGAATGTTGCTCAAACGTCATAATGGAGGACAGTAGATTTCATTAGTTCACCTGCAGCGCATAGGAACAGGCACAGTATCTCCAGTACTGCAGTCTTCCCCAATGTGCGGGCATTCATGTAGTGAACTCCTTATAAGAGACACACCTGATAACCAAGGACCCCATTGCCCTAGTACATAATGAACCACTTTTAACTTAGTTTAGAGATACAGCACAGAAACAGGCCCTTTGGCCCACCGAGTCTGCACCAACCGGCGATCCCTGCACATTAACGTCGTCCTACACACACTAGGGGCAATTTACACTTATACCAAGCCAATTAACCTACAAACCTGTACGTCTTTGGCGTGTGGGAGGAAACCAAAGATCTCGGAGAAAACCCACGTGGTCACGGGGAGAACGTACAAACCCCATACAAACAGCACCCATAGTGGGGGTTGAACCCAGGTCTCTGACACTGCAACACAGCAACTCTACCGCTGCACCACTGTGTCGCTCAAACTTGCAGTTACTGTTCTTCATCTGGCTGCCCAGTCCTCTCCAATGCCAAGGCAGCACTCTCATTCTGCAGCCTCTCATTGTAGCAATACTCCCCCGCACAGGAAGAGTGCCACGTACTGTGGTATCCCTTCAATGCCATCAGCTGCTAAAATCTTCCATCATCATTCTTCAAACCTCAAAAGTAAAGATCTTTATGGGACTTCCAGACAATGTTGGGGTGATCCATAGCACTGATTTGTCATTATAAAGAGGCAATTGAACAAATACGAGTCAAATGATTAGTTTCACTGCAGTACCAGTAAGGTACAATAATGTGTAAAATGTCTGCAATATAAAATATGTTGATTTAAGTTGTTTTATTGCAAGGCCATATGAGCCCTTACCACAGGAGGTTCTAATCAGGTCTGTTAGCAGTATGAATTACCTAAAAAAATAATATTATCTTGACAAAAGAAAACACAAAAAACTTAAGAAAAGTCTCAGCTACACATTTTAAAAACCATATTGTGAAATACAGTATTTACACATCTTCTAATACACACATAGCAACTCTCCGTGCTGGTTTGTTGTTGGGAGGAAATCCGAGCCAAAGCAGGCATAGGCTTGCTACTCTCTGGAGAATTCTCAGCTTCTGACTCAATCTGTTCTTATGATTCACCTTTCCCTGATCCCCGAAAGGGCCTGTCCCATTTTCACCACCTAATTCACGACCTTTTTTACTCTTGGACATTTTTCATCAGACTAGAAAGAATGCCGCAACCTACTTGATGCCTCGAGTACCTACGACTAGCATCACGACCTGCTAGGACCTCCTATGACCTCGTGACGACCATGCTGCGAGTATGAGTCAAGGGCAAACTCGGCAGAGGTCGTGAATTAGGTCGTGAAAGTAGGACAGGCCATTAACTAAACCAAGTGGTGCCAGCTTAGGCATGGGTCTCCAGAGCAGATCCAAAGAACTTGGGATCTCTGTATTTGTTGAAGAGGAAGTTGTCTTCATATGGATGAGTGGGGGAGGAGAAACGTTTACTGAACTGTTTGAACCACTCGCAGAGTTGCCCTCAAAGTCCAGCATGCAATTATCTAACTCACTCTGTGAATCTACAGGCATCTCATCGCTACGCAATTGTTCAACATTCAAGTCTTTTCCTTCCAGCTGCAACACCTGGGGACTCGTGGAGCCACCACACTCCCTCCCTTCCACTGTCGTTCTGTCAACAGCATCGATGTCCATCAGTCTTACTGGTCCATGGATCCACAATTCATCCATGCTGTCCCCTCGGTTTCCAATGTCAATAAAGCCCAATGTGTGGTGGTCTGACATTGATGTATCTGGACTTCATCGGGGAAATGCTGATTTAAAAATGCAAGCTCATTTAAAAGTAAAGTGAATGGCTCATATCTCTCAGTGTCCTCCATGTCACCAGTTGCTGAGCCATTTGCTTTCAACAATGGTTCGAGGAGCTGAGATGCTGATAGTTCTGCATCTCTGTCACTGCCCACCAGCTTTGTCCATACTGCATGCCTGCAATCGGCCATTCATAACCTGCAGTTCCAATTTATCTCCAAGTATTATCTCAGTCACAGATGTTGACTCTCCTGGGATCAAATCTTGATTCGAAGAATGCCTTGCACAAGACACTGCGGTTCCATCAGGCAAATCAGACAGATCCAGCGTTTTGGGTAACTCAGCGTTATTGTCAGCATTCATTGAACGAGAATCTGCAGTCTGTTGGGTTTGTTGCTGGGCACATTCGGATTCTGTGGCCTCTGATGAAACAAGAAATTACATGGCCTCACTTTCATCAGGTGCAGTAAACTGCTCAGATGACTGCGAGTTGCTCTTTATAATGGACAGACTTGGTTTCTTACTGGTCATAGGACTGAGCTGTTCTTGTGATGTATACTTCCTCCCTTTCATGCTGAAATCACGTGACAGTGCACAAGAATCATTCGCTTCTTCTGGATTCAGCAATGGGGATTCGCCAGTTGCCAATGACGTTACATTCACTATTCTCGGCATCATGAATGAAGACACTTCATCATCTAGGGTGACACATAAAGCAAATAAAAACGTAATTACAAGATTAGTGATCCACTATTGATACCTTTTTTTTTGTAGTTCAGTTTCAATCTACAACAAGTTTATTAACAAGTTATTTTCGTCTATCAGTTTCCAGTAATGAAATGTGCAAACAACAAATTTCCTCAACCAATGTTGCTCCTTAAATTGTTACTGTGAGGTGTGCAACCTCAGCTTGGGTGAGTCACTTTGGATGTGTATTCCCATGAACTGCCAGGCCATCATCCAGAGCTCAATAATCAGGTATGAAAAAGTAACATGTGAGGAATATCAAGAAACATCATAAAACACAAAATGCTGGAGTAACTCAGGACTGAAGGGAAAGAAACGTCATCCTTTCCTTCTCTCCAGAGATGCTGCCTGTCCTGCTGTGTTACTCCAGTGTTTTGTGAATATCTTCTGTTTAACACAGCATCTGCAGTTCCTTCCTGCACATCAAGAAATATATTTCCTGTACTATAAATTCATTGTAATTACATGGAAATCCTCATAACAAACATGACCCAAGAGTGACCATAATATGGTTGAGTTCTTCATTAGGATGGAGAGTGACATTGTTAATTTGGAAACAAGGGTTCTGAACTTAAAGAAAGGTAACTTTGAGGGTGGGAGATGTAAATTGGCCAAGATAGACTGGCAATTGATTCTTAAAGGGTTGACGGTGGATAGGCAATGGAAGGCATTTAAAGACTGCATGGATGAACTACAACAATTGTTCATCTCAGTTTGGCAAAAGAATAAATCAGGGAAGGAAGTGCGTCCATGGATAACAAGGGATATCAGGGATAGTATCAAAACAAAAGATGAAGCATACAAATTAGCCAGAAAAAGATGCCTACCACAGGACTGGGAGAAATTCAGAGTCCAGCAGAGGAGGACAAAGGGCTTAATTAGGAAAGGGAAAATAGATTATGAACGAAAACTGGCAGGGAACATAAAAACTGACTGCAAAAGTTTTTATAGATATGAGAAGAGAAAAAGGTTAGTTAAAACAAATGTAGGTCCCTTGCAGTCAGAAATAGGTGAATTGATCATGGGGAACAAGGACATGGCAGACCAATTGTTAGACCAAGGACATGGCAGACCAATTGAATAACTACTTTGGTTCTGTCTTCGCTAAGAAAGACATAAATAATCTGCCAGAAATAGCAGGGGACCGGGGGGTCAAATGAGATGGACAAAATCCAGGTTAGGCAGGATGTGGTGTTAGGTAAATTGAATGGATTAAAGGCTGATAAATCCCCAGGGCCAGATAGGCTGCATCCCAGAGTACTTAAGACTATAGCCCCAGAAATAGTGGATGCATTAGTGATAATTTTTCAAAACTCTTTAGATTCTGGAGTAGTTCCTGAGGATTGTAGGGTAGCTAATGTAACCCCACTTTTTAAAAAGGGAGGGAGAGAGAAAACGGGGAATTACAGACCAGTTAGTCTAACATCGGTAGTGGGGAAAATGCTAGAGTCAGTTATTAAAGATGGGATAGCAGCACATTTAGAAAGTGGTGAAATCATTGGACAAAGTCAGCATGGATTTATGAAAGGTAAATCATGTCTGACAAATCTGATAGAATTTTTCGAGGATGTAACTAGTAGAGTGGATTAGGGAGAACCAGTGGATGTGTTATATCTGGACTTTCAGAAGGCTTTCGACAAAGACCCACATAAGAGATTATTATGCAAACTTAAAGCACATGGTATTGGGGGTTCAGTAGTGATGTGGATAGAGAACTGGCTGGCAGACAGGAAGCAAAGAGTAGGAGTAAATGGGTCCTTTTCAGAATGGCAGGCAGTAACTAGTGGGGTACCGCAAGGCTCAGTGCTGGGACCCCAGCTATTTACAATATATATTAATGATCTGGATGAGGGAATTGAATGCAACATCTCCAAGTTTGCGGATGACACGAAGCTGGGGGGCAGTGTTAGCTGTGAGGAGGATGCTAGGAGGCTGCAAGGTGACTTGAATAGGTTGGGTGAGTGGGCAAATACACGGCAGATGCAGTATAATGTGGATAAATGTGAGGTTATCCACTTTGGTGGCAAAAACAGGAAAGTAGACTATTATCTGAATGGTGGCCGATTAGGAAAAGGGGAGATGCAACGAGACCTGGGTGTCATGGTACACCAGTCATTGAAAGTAGGCATGCAGGTGCAGCAGGCAGTGAAGAAAGCGAATGGTATGTTAGCATTCATAGCAAAATGATTTGAGTATAAGAGCAGGGAGGTTCTACTGCAGTTGTACAGGGTCTTGGTGAGACCACACCTGAAATATTGCGTACAGTTTTGGTCTCCTAATCTGAGGAAAGACATTCTTGCCAGAGATGGAGTGCAGAGAAGGTTCACCAGACTGATTCCTGGGATGGCAGGACTTTCATATGAAGAAAGACTTGATAGACTCGGCTTGTACTCGCTAGAATTTAGATGATTGAGGGGGGATTTTATAGATGCCTACAACATTCTTAAGGGGTTGGACAGGCTGGATGCAGGAAGATTGTTCCCGATGTTGGAGAAGTCCAGAACAAGGGGTCACAGTTTAAGGATAAGAGGGAAGGTTTTTAGGACCAAGATGAGAAAAACATTTTCACACAGAGAGTGGTGAATCTGTGGAATTCTCTGCCACAGAAGGTAGTTGAGGCCAGTTCATGGGCTATATTTAAGAGGGAGTTAGATGTGGCCCTTGTGGCTAAAGGGATCAGGGGGTAAGGAGGAAAGGCAGGCACAGGATACTGAGTTGGATGATCAGCCATGATCATATTGAATGGCCGTGCAGGCTCAAAGGGCCGAATGGCCTACTCTTGCACCTATTTTCTATGTTTCTATGTCTGTGTTTCTATATCAGTTAATCTTATCTCATATGTTATTATAGAACTATCAGCATGTTTGTGTGACCAAGCACTCTCTAAAAAAGGAATCTGGGACCAATGAGAAGGATGGTCAAGTTGATCTTAAACCAGCTAGGCCGCCAGACATTCAGTCGGAGCTCAGGTTAGTGATACTAAGACAAGAACCGATGTTACTGATCAGTGATTGAATATTCAACATAATTATCGGTTCAGGGAAGGAGAAAGAATAGGGAAGCACTCTGTAGTCTTGGTTTCTTGCCTCTTCTTTATTTGGAAGGGTGCATTCAAAGCCTCCCTCAAGGGCTTTGATCCATTGAGGTGACTTACAGTGGCTGGGTGGGAGGGATATTCAACTGGTCAAGCAGAGAGGTTTCTGGAAGGCCACAGCAGGGGCATAACCAATCAGCAGCATAATCAGCAGGAAGAACCTTAACAGCAGCCAGTGAGGATCACAACCAGCAAAAGCTTACTTTGTGAGCTCCAATCAAAGGTGTGGACAGCAACAGCACCACCTGAGATGGAGACCAACCTTCATGAAGAGTGGAGAACCCCACACTCTGGGAGCCCAGTGAAGATACCAGTGACAAACACCAAAGGTGACAGATGGTAATTTGGGACTCGGATAGATAGAGCCTAAAGTATTGCATGATTAGCTGTGTGGGTGCATGCGTGTGTGAATAAAGGTGCCTTTGCACTGGGATCTGACAATCTCAAAACAATAAAGCACTGGGTAAAGCAATCCCATAAGGGACATTCGTCAAAGTGCTCAGAAAGAGTAGAGGCAACAGTTATCAAATATAGCTTTAACCATTCCTCATCAACCAAAGTACCAAGATAATTTGATTCTAACTTAGAATGATTGAAGTTGAATTAGGATGAATCCCCAGACCCTCAAAGCTTCTTCATGTGTCAGGAGTTATGGGGATAAGGCAGGAGAATGGGGCTAAGAGAGATAGATCAACCATGGTTGAATGGCGTAGACTTGATTGGCCGAATGGCCTAATTCTGCTCCTATTCCTCATGACCATATGACTAACAACTGCAATGGTGTCGAAAGTGAAAGATTGAGTGGGGAGGGGGTGCTAATTGTCCATCTTTATCTGTTGTCAGCCAGAAAGGGCACTCTCGTCAGATTTCGACTGAAGGGCGTTAACCAATGTACAACCTGGAAACGGAAGTCTGAATGCGTCTATTATTTTTTATAAGATCACAACTCTCTCCTCCATTTGAAATCTCTCTCACACTAATGTATGGGGACAATGGGCATATACTGAAAACTTTAGTTCTCGGTATTTTAAAACATATTATGGAAATCAGAAAAGGAAATACTGATGTAGTGCTTACCAACTGAAACTGCGGCCACGTTCAATCTGGCATTGTTGCCTTGACACGCATCAGCCAAACCGAAGCTTACAGCCTCCATACCAGGTCTAGTGATGAACTGTGTAGACGTTGTCAGTGTGGAACTGAGTGATCCCACAATAGTAACGTTGTTTACCTGAAGTGGTACTGGCAACCCTTGCAGTTGTATAGTAACTGAAGCAATGCCCAAAGGGATAGGGAAAGAGTGAGACAAAGGGAGAAGTGAGGGGAGGGGCAGCGGAGGTGAAGCCTTTCACAAATGTGGAGCACATTGAAGATCAAAACTCATAGCAATACCTGCAATACTTGCTCCAGTAACACCATCTCCCTTGGACTGGTTTTCATTTAGGAGTCCCTCAGCAGTGAAGAATGGAGTTTGGTCCGAAATAAGAGGACCCTTTAAAGTCGGAACGTGATCCTGTGGTGTCATCAGCAAACTTCCAGTTGTCAGCGGGATGGAGGAGGTTGAAGACTCTGTCAAAAAATTAACATCTCAATGACGACATTTCATTTCTAATCATGCATCTAATAGTTCAAATTTCTTCCTCTTCTCTGTTCCCTGTTATTACTCACTGTTCTCTCCCATATATCATCCAGTGATGACATCTTTCTGACCTATCATTATATATTCACATCACCCTCCAATGGCCTAATTTCAAACCTATTGCGTGTGTTTCAAACCTTCCCCCGATTATGTTTCCCACCACCCTACCACAGAACAATTACTCCCAGCTCAAACAAACAGCTCACCATCAGTTGCCAAGTCAGAAACTCTCCATGATCCTCTCACCTCTTTCCCCAATGCATGACCCACTTGCTCAGAGAGCTCCGCAGTAGCTAAAACCCACAAAGAAAAGGCTCGGCACAAACTTAAACAAGACGTGATGCACAGCACATTGACTTTGTGCACATAAGATTCATGCTGCAGGGGGGCTCTACAAAGTGATATGGGCCCTTACAGTTGTTTTCATTTTTTAGGTCTTGTTATAATTTTTGGCCAATAACCAAACTGTTGTCAGGAATTCCTCCTTCACCTGAGATCAACAAATCTATTTTGATTTTTTCTTATGTCAAATCTCTTGAAAGGAGAGATAGTTAAAACTCCTTGATCTTACCCACAGCATCAAATGCCAATTCAGCACGAGAGTCAGACGAGAGAGGCAATAACATTTCAGTTAAGTGTGCGTCTGTTTCAAACAGACTTTATAGGTATCTTGAAGAAGATTGGGTCCCATACCTATGAAAAACTTTTCTAAACACTAATTTTCTAAACATCACTGAAACACTAACTCAATTTATAGCTCTAAACTCAAGAGTCAACTCTCATGGCAGCTTTAAAATCGTCCAACCAATGACAATGGCTGAGCTCATTTCCTCAACTTGGACAGTGATAGAATCAAGAATCAAGGGCGGCACAATGGCACAGTGGTAGAGTTGCTGCCTTACAGCTCTTGCAGCGATTGAGCTCTGGGTTCGATCCCGACTACGGTTGCTGTCTGTATGGAGTTTGTACGTTCTCTCCATGGGTTTTCTCCGAGATCTTCGGTTTCCTCCCACACCCCAAAGACCTACAGTTTTGCAGGTAAATGGGCCAAGTATAAGTGTAAATTGTCCCCAGTGTGTATGTAGGATAGTGTTAATGTGCGGGGAACAGTGGTCAGTGCGGGCTCGATGGGCAAAAGGGCCTGTTTCCGTACTGTATCCCCAAACCAAACCAAATGCAGAATTGCTTTGTTCTCCTTAACACAATAATAAAAATTGTCAATACACGACTAAATTTTCCTTCTTAAAACCTGTACATACGTATCCCCATTCAAGGCGTGCCTGTCTCTCCCAAATTGCTCAGCCTCAAAATGATTTCATTACCTTTGTAGAAGGTAGCAACAGAAATGAAACAAAACAATAATTTTATATCGAAGTCTCGCGATGAGACTATGTGAAGAAGACACCAGCCCACATGCGCATCAGTACGTCAACGCATGGCGGGTAACACAGTTTTTGTTCCAGGAATGGCCCGCTGTTCCGTTAATTAGGTGCAGCGGGCTTGGAGAAGCTGACGGGCGTGGCCCGGTGCAGCTACTCGAGAAGCTGACGGGTGCGGCTGCACAGCTACCGCCATGGAGGCTCCGAAAGGGAGCATGCGGCCGGATTCGAGAAGTTGACAGGCACGGCCCGTGCACCTACCGCAATTGAGGCTCCGAGAGGGAGCAGGCGGTTGTTCGCGGGGAAATCTGATGGGCGCGGCCGTACAGACACCTCCCTTTTGGGGCTCCAAGGGAGCAGACGGCTGTTCGCGGAGAAGCCGATGGGCGCCCCGTACAGACACCTCCGTTGAAGCTCCGAAAGGGAGCCAGCCAGATGCCTGAGGAAGTAACACCTGGCTCTGGGTTGCGTTATATTCCTCCCTCAGAGACTCCGTTGAGGCTCCAGAAGGGAGAAAGACCGGACTCGGACTCACGAGCAGGTGCAATCTGATCAGTGAGCAAAAAAAAGGATGCGCTAGGCAGATGCCTGTGGAAGCAACACCTGGCTCAGGTTTGCATTATAATATCGCCCTCTCAGAAGAGGGGAAGCAACACCTGGCTTAGGGTTGCGTTATAATATCTCCCACTCAGAAGAGGGGAAGCAACACCTGACTCAGGGTTGCGTTATTATATCTCCCACTCAGAAGAGGGGAGTGTTCGAGATTATTACATAGGTGACTCCGACTATGGGGATATCGATAAGGAATTAGAATCCCCTGAATTAATGGGGGATATGCTGCAGTTTATTCATATGAAGGAGCTACCGGCTCTTGTCATGTATTTGACATTACTTCCCTTAACTTTTAACTTTTACCTACCTCTCTCTCAATGTTACTTGGTATTACTTGACTTCAAGGCTTCAAGGCACGGTCTGACTTTTCTTAAAGTGTTGATAACATTTTTATATGCCTTAATCGTGTAAAGGATGGAGACAAGACGGAAAGGAGGCTCTTCAAGGAAGGAACGTGGGAAAGGAATAGCTTCTGACTCTAGTATCTTAGAAGCAATATCGAAAATGAACGATGAACTGAAAAATGAAATGAAAACAAGATTTTGCAGTTTGGAAGAAACGATGAAAGGAATTTCGACAAATTGAAGGAAGTTCAAAACAAGCTGATTATGTTACAAGATGAATCTCGTGAACAGAAGGAACAAATTGATAACTTGCAAACCCTGGGCCAGGAGAGAGATTTAAAGATTGAAAAACTGGAACGGAGAATGAATGAAAATACTCGAGCACTCCAGCAATACAAGATTAAAAACATGGATCTGGAAAAACAGAAGCCGTCGACTGAATTGGCGAATTGTTGATTTGCCGAATGGTCAAGAAGGAGATAATGTTATAAAATATGCTTCTAAAATGATAAAGGAGACTTTCAACATCGAGCACAATGAAAATCTTCCATTTTTGGATAACGCGCACAGAATTGGGAAGAAATTGGGTTCCCAAGATAAACCGAGACATTTGATTGTTCCGTTTCACTTCTTGCAGATGAAGGAGAATATTCTCCAGGCAGCAAAAAAGTTGGGCGTGGTTGAATATGAAGGATGTAAGTTTTGGTTTGTTCCTGATTATAGTAATGAGCTTTTGGAAATAAGAAAGTCTTTCCATAATGTAATGTCTGATTTGTTTAAGAAAAAGTTGCGCCCAGCCTTACTTTATCCAGCTAGACTGCGTATATGACTCTTTAATGGTAATATTTGATTTTTTAATAATCCTCAAGACGTTTCCAGCTTTCTGGAGGCTTATGAGGGGTGAAGTTCCGCCTTTTATTTACTTTTTAGAATTTTAGTATGACGGTATCAAACAACAACTTTTACCTTCTCTAAAATACTGTTAATTTAATATAATGGTATTATATATCCAGCTTTCTGGAGGGACAAATTATGAGGGTGAAGTTAGCTCTTGCCTTTTTCCACTTACTTTTTTTATCTTGTTTTGGAAGTGGCAAATATGCTTTCTTTTTACGGGGGGGTTGGGAGAGGGGGGGGGGATTAGGGCGGGTCTATTAGTCAGTTTTTTGATGGGTTAAGAGAGCTTTTTGATTTAAGCTTTTTTTTTCCATCTGTGCAGAATCTAAACTACGTCATCACTAATGTCGTCACTTCTAGCTCCGCCCTAGATTTTTCTTCTTCCAGTATCATGAACTATTATGCATTATGCATTAAGAAATTAACCCTTTACATTCCACATGATTTTTACAAACAATATGGATAAGTTATTAACTTCCTTTCATGGAATGTGATTGGCTTGAACCATCCCATTAAGAGGACATTTTTTTTTTAAGTTCTTCGTAGACTAAATGCTCAGATTATTTTTGTTCAGGAAACTCATAAGGCAAGATGACAATCAATGAATTTTCAAGTTTTGGAGAGGACAGCAGTTTCATTCAAATTCACAGGCTAAGGTGAAAGGAATCTCTATTTTTATTGACTCCTCAATTCTGTTTATTCATTATGAAACAATTTATGATCCAAACAGTAGAGTTTTTGTGATTACTGGTGTTCTTTATAACCAAAACATTGCTATGGTGAATGTTTATGCACCAAATATTGATCACCCTGAGTTTTCTAAACAGTTAATTGCATCCTTTCCTAATTTAAATGAACATTTTAATAATGGGTGGAGATTTTAACTGTTGTTTGAACCCCTCGATGGACCGATCTCAACAATCAATCAATCAATCAGTTTTATTCGTCACTTGCACATAAAGTGCAAGTGAAATGAATTTGCCAGCAGCATTACAATGAAAAAGAACACACAAAAACGCAACAAAAACATTTAACACAAACATCTACCACAGCATTCATCATTGTGGTGGAAGGCACAAAATTTGGCCAGTCCTCCTCCATTTACCCCCGTGGTCGGTATCTCAACCCTCCGCAGCAGCCGCTGCGGGCGTCCATATGAGTAGACGATGCAAAAGTCCAGGTTAGTCTGGAATCAGGTTGGTGTAGGCTGCAGGATGGCGGTCGAAGATTTAAAGTTCCCGCCGCGCCTCAGCCAGAAGCATCGCAGTGCCGGCGGTCGAAGCTCCCTTCCAGGGGTCCCCACCGAGGGACCCCGCTACTGATGGTAAGTCCCCGCCGCACCCGCGGTAGAAGTTGGCCGCGGGCTGACAGTCGGAGCTCTTCTCCTCCCGGGTCCCCAACGAGGCATCCCAGGCCCAGGATGCTGCAGACCCTGGCTTCAGGCTGCCATGGGCCAGCGAACAGAGCGCTCCCCTATGGCAACCCCTGGCGAGGGCTCGCCCGCTCCACGACAAGAATCCATGCTGCGCCCGCGGCTGCACCCGCAGCTGAAGCCCCGGGGGCGTCTCTGGGAAAGGCCGCACCGATCCTCAATGTTAGGCCACGGGAGAGGCAACATTGTAAAAGTCGCCTCTCCGTGGAGTAGGTAAACAAAACGGTTTCCCCCTTACACCCCCACACCACACCCCACACAAGACACACAAAGAAACATCAAAAACATACATTTAAACACACACACAAAAAAAAGTTGAAAAAACTAACGTGCTGCTGGCAGGGCTGTTGGCTTGCAGCGCCCCCCCACCGACCATGTGCTTCCAAATAAATCAGCTAGTTTTATCAATTCTTTTTTACTTGACTCTGGAATGTTAGAAGTCTGGAGATTCTTACACCCAAATGACAAAGAATTTTCTTTTTTTTCTCATGAGTCTCATAGTTATTCTAGGACTGACTACTTTATAATAGATTCTCGGCTAGTTTCATCGGTCACTGCATGTGAGTATGATGCAATTGCTATAATTGATCATGCACCATTGAAACAATCAATCAAACTGATTCCAAGTTTAGTGCTAAACAATGGCGATTTAATGCTACTTTGCTTCAAGATTTAAATTTTGTTAATTTTATTAAAGATCAGATTGCTTTTTTCTTCTTAACAAAGTCTACTGAAGAAATATCCAATGGTGTAGACTAGGATGCTTTTAAGGCATATATTCCTGGACAAATTATTTCATACTCGCGGGATTAAAAAAATAAACTCAAAAAGAAATACATGTATTGGCTGATGAGATGAAAGAAATTGATAAAAAATATTCAAAAGCTCCTAGTTTAGAGCTCTATAAGAGTTGAACTTCAATTGAGATATGATTTGTTATTAGTATCGCCGATTGAGAACCAGCTACTTAAAACCAAAAGTCAATTTTATATACATGGCGAAAAATCTGGTAAACTACTCGCTAATCAGTTGAAAGCGGTGTCGGCCAAACGTCAGATTACTAAAGTGATTAAACGGGATGGTACACTAACTGTAGACCATGACGAAATTAATAAATCCTTTCAGGAATTTTATACTTCCCTATACCAATCAGAATTTCTTACTGATTCCAATATAATGCATGAGTTTTTAAAGAAACTGAACTTGCCAAACTTACCACATAATGAGTCTCTATTGTTAGATGAACCCATCACGGAGGAAGAAATACAGAAAGCAATCCTCTCAATGAATTCTGGTAAAGCTCCTGGTTTAGATGGGTTTACAGTAGAATTTAAAAAGTATTTCTCAAGTTAACTGTCTCCCTGGCTATGTAGGGTATTTAAAGAAGCCTTTTTAATGAATGGATTACCACAATGCTTTTATGAAGCATCTATTTCTTTAATTCTTAAAAAAGATGAAGACCCTACTGAAGTGACATCATATAGACCTATATCACTGTTAAATGGAGATTCCAAAATTCTTTCCAAAATATTAGCTATGAGATTTGAAAATATTTTATCGCAAATTATTTCTGAAGATCAGACGGGTTTTATTAAAAATCGTTACTCATACTTTAACGTTAGGAGATTAATGAATATCGCATACACAGCATCAAATAAAACTTCAGAATATGTCATTTCACGATGCCGAGAAGGCGTTTGATAGAGTAGTTTGGGAATACTTCTTCAATTAACTTGAAAAATTTAAGATTGGTCCAAAATGTATTTCTTGGATCAAGCTGATATTTGGAACCTTTGGCCACCGCTATTAGGGAATCCCCTAATATTTTTGGTATTGTCCATGGGAATAAGGCATATAAGCTATTTCTTTTATGCAGATGATCTGTTATTATTCATTTCTAATCCTGAGAAATCTATTCCAGCAATAGTAGCACTACTTAATCAATTTAGCAGTTTGTCTGATTATAAACTAAATCTTAGTAATAGTGAGCTTTTTACATTAAACAATTTAGTTTCGAATTGTGGACAGTTTCCATTTAGATTGACTACCGAATGTTTTACTTATTTAGGTATTAAGATTACCAAGAAACACAAGGATTTATTTAAAGCTAATTGTACGCCTTTAATTGACCATATCAAACAACAGTTTACTAAATGTTCACCAATGTCCTTATCTTTATTCGGCCGAATCAATGCTATTAAAATGTTTATCTTACCTAAATTTTTGTATTTATTTCAAATGATACCAATTTTTATTGCTAAATCTTTCTTTGATATTATTGACTCCAAAATGTCTTCACATATATGGCAGAATAAAAATTCTAGACTAAGTAAAAAATACTTACTGAAATTCAAAAAAGTCGGTGGTTTGGCACTGCCGAACCTTAGATTCTACTATTGGGTAGTTAATGTTCGTTATTTAACGTTTTGGACAAAAGATTTAGAAGATATCCAATTCCCAGGATGGATAAATCTTGAACGTGATTCGATGCAAGGGCTATCATTGGCATCTATTCTCGGGGCCTCGTTCCCTTTTACAATTACAAGATTGAATAAATATACGACTAATCCAATAGTAAGACATACATTTCGAATATGGTTTCAATTTTGTAGGTTTTTTTGGATTGAATGATTTTATCTTATTGAATCCTATCATATCTAATTTTCTCTTCCAACCTTCTAGTACTGATCAAGCCTTTCTGTTATGGAAGAGGAAGGGATTCGTAGCTATTCGTGATTTGTTTTTGGATGGCTGTTTTATGTCTTTCGAACAACTCTCCAATAAATATAATTGACCTAATTCACAATTTTTTAGATATTTACAAATCAGACATTTTCTGAAGGCTACTCTACACTTTTTTCCGTTACCACATCAAACTGAAATCTTGGACTTTTTTTTACATTTGAACCCTTATTAGAAAGGCTTAATAAGGATTATTTATGAGTTGATTTTGAAATTACAAGTAGATATATTTGATAAAATTAAGAATAACTGGGAAAATGAACTCCAAATGTCTCTATCTATAGAGAAATGGGAGAGGATTCTTCAATTAGTTAATACTTCCTCAATGTGTGCAAGACACGCTTTGATACAATTCAAGGTGGTTCACAGAGTTCATATGTCAAAAGATAAGTTAGCTCGTTTTTATGGTCATATAAATCCTACCTGTGGCAGATGTAACTCTGAAGTGGCCTCACTGACCCATATGTTTTGCTCCTGCCCACTTTTAGAAAATATTGGAAAGAAATCTTTGATATGATTTCTGTAGTTTTAGGTATTGATTTACAATGTCATCCTATTGCTGCAATTATTTGGCCACCAATGTTAGATTCTATTCATTTGTCCTGTTTCGCCCATCGGCTGATTGCTTTTAGCACATTAATTGCCCGAAGATCTATTTTTTTAAATGGAAAGACTCTAACCCTCCGACCACACTCAATTGGTACTCTGAAACGATATCATGTTTAAATTTAGAAAAATCAGGAGAGACATTGTTGAACCCCTGGTTAAATTTGATAAGACTTGGGGAAGATTTATTCAACATTTTCACACAACATAAATTGTCCCCTCTCCAACCGTTATAAAAATTATTTTATCTTTATACGGTGGAACGGACTTGACGACAAACAGGGACAAATTGTTGAAATCCTTTGCAGCTCAGATTTTGTTTTGCTTTTGTTTTCTAGTTTAAGGGGGTTTTGTTTTTTCCTTTTTTCTCTTTTTTTTCTTTTTGACTTAAAACAAAAATATATATATAAGTTTTCTTTTAAACATTTAACTATATTTACATAGAGAACCGGGAGGTCTATATTCAATGTGTATTTTGACACTGGACTCATATTTAGGTTATACCCGTTATTAATGCAATCCTGATCCCTATGTATCAATATCATTATGTTTATCATTCTTCTTTTTGTTGTTTTGTTTCTGTTTTTGGAAAAAAAAGCTAATAAAAATATTTTAAAAGAAAGAAAGGAGATCCACTGGAGGAAGAAGTGGCTAAGAGCATCAGTGAAATATGTCAGTCCAGATAACTGCCAGACTTTGGATGTTCCATAAGTCAATCTCACCATTTGGATATCTCAGTGGTGATAAGCAGCCAAATAATTATTTAACCAAGTCCAAAGACTGCTCACTGGTCATTATGGCCTTTGCAAGGTCAGTAGATGGATCTCAGCGCTCGGAAGTGCAGAAAGATGCATTAGCACTTCTATGTAATACGCAGTTGGAGCTAATTGCCTTTGCAAAAATGCTATAAGGCATGAGATATTGCTAAAATTGCTCATTTTTGCAGGGCCAGTAACGTGCAGCGTGCATAGTATCTCTTTGGAGAGGACCTATGTAGCAAGTTGAAGACTTGCAGGGGGAATTTAAGGCGGCTGCAGGGGTGGAGTGCCATCCTATGTGGGTAAGGCTCCAGTATTCTGGTGGGCATTTCACCCTAATGTAACAAGGGGCAGGAGGCACCATTGAAGCTCCAGAAAGGAGCAGTCGGGAGTCACTAGCTGGCCTCGCAAGAGCAGCCTGTTGAACCAGGCTTGCAGTACTGGCAGGCGTGACCTGTTCAGTGAGGCTCTGAAGGAGCAGAAGGGGCCGAAGGAGCGGCCTGTCAAACCAGGCTGGGAGTAACTGGTAGCGTGTCCTGCACAGTAAGCTCCAGCAAGGCTCCAAAGAGGCTGTAGGCCGAAGGAGCAGTCTGTCCCATTGGGCTCACAAATGCTGGCAGACGTGTCTTGTACAGCAATGTCACTTTTGAGCTCTGGAAGGGAGCTGTTTGGCAAGCGTGGGGCTGAAGATGTGGTCAGACATGGTCTGCAATGGAACTTCGCTGAAGCTCCAACAAGGAGGTCGACCTGGGCTCAGAGACATTGGCAGGTAAGGTCTCTTTACTAACCTCCGTAAAACTCAGAAATGGAGCAGTCTGTCGACCCGGGTTTGGATTTACTGGCAGTATAGTCCGTCTAGTACCTTTCACTGTCTCTGGGGAAGAGCAGGTTGATGCAGAGACATTGGCAGGGTGCCTTGCATAAACAACTTCTGTAAGTTCCAAGTAGGAACAGTTTGGCTGGTTCAGGGTAGACCAACGTGAAACTAGCTGTCCATATGGAACATATTGGCCAGGGAAGTACTGCCTCGACATCTGTGATTGAGGTTTTCAGGCTGCTCAGTAGAGTGGGGTAGTTTGAGGATTCCCTCAACACATGAGATGGCCAGTTTCCGTGCTGTAATTGTTATATGGTTATACATGCTTAATTCTTTCAGCTCGGCTAGTAGAGTTGCCAGCTCGCTGGAACATCATTTGCCATCCTCTCGTGGATAGGAATCTACCAGCAGAAGGCCGATCTGGCGATTTTGTCACGAAGTTCATAGACGACATGAATTATAGTAATGCCTACTCACCCAGGGCTTCCATTGTAGATAAGTCTGCTGAAAGAAGCTCCTATATTTACTCGAAGACACGGGTGGTGGCTAGTTCAGCCTATTTCTCATGCATCTATCATTGCATGATTGTATGGGAAGTTTGTGAAGAGATACATGTAGCAGAGGTTTGTGGTTTCTTTCAGTTTGGGTTAAGAGAAGCAATTATGTTATAGCACAATTGACACTGCTCTTGTTGGTTTGTCATAGCATCTAGTTCTATGTGGGACAACAAATGATTGGTTATTCACCAACTGTTAACTAAGGTTACGACAGGTGTCTTTTATATGACCATTCTAAAGCCTACATTCAAAGAAGTGTGGAAATTGTAATCAGTATAAATTATTATGCAGATATTCATCAACTGTATTCCCAATGTTCGAGCAGTATCTTTTAAGTTAATTATGCTTATGACAACTGATTTCAGCACAAAGGGCACAGTCTTTACACAATCTCCGTCTGGATCTCTGGGTCATATCTGACATAAGGGAAGTTTTTTTATGGGAATGAACTCATAAAACAAGGTACTCTGAGTTTACTAGTACCTATGAAACGAAGGATAGTTTCTTCAGTTATTTAATAGTTTCACAAGAGATTGTTGGTGCAGACTATTTCAAGATGAATAGAGTGTGAGCAGGGGGGGGGGGGGGCTGGCTCGTTAGCAGCCAATAGAATGGAATTTCTCCTTTGATCATCTTCTTGCAACAGCAGGAGGCTCAGATAAGCGCACTTTCAGAAGTTATACCATTTTATTGAACATGTCTGAATGGTTGCAGATAGAATTCTGAACAGTGTTGCATGAGCTATTGTCTAACCCAAAGGCAATTGGGACTCCAATTAAGGGCAATATACATGTATGCAAGTTAGCATCATGTTGTTAATAGCCCATGTCTTTTCTACAATTTATGGTTAATCTGTTTAGTGTTTTCACACACAGATTGGTTTACTGCATGAAACCACAGAGCTTCGAAGGCTTCACCTAGTCTCATCACGAGATTTCAATATAAAATAGAACGATTAAACAAAAACGTGCCCTCCTCTCCCAACCCTGAATCTCATAAAGATCATTTGGTAATTCAAGCATTATTAATCTTTCTATAGTTTAAGTTTGTGCAAGTGGTCTGTGGTTTCATACGGTTGCTTTGAAGATTGATGCACATGCGGCTGGCGGGTTCTTCACGTAGTCCCTCACTCCAACTTCTCGTAAAATACAAAAACTTTATACTACCTATAGAAGGCAAAATTACGTACGGGGAGTTGATGAATGTTTCCTGGTGAGAATAAGAGGTTTTGCACGACTAGCCTCAGACATTAAGTCCTGTCCACCACAAAGCATAGTGACATTGGGTGGTTTCTGAATTTGCAAATCCATGGCCACCTTCGGTAGAGAGTCCATAGATGATATAGATGCTGTATTCCCACTGACGGAATGCTGTTCACTTGCGTCATCTCCTTCCTGCATGGACGTTCTCTTCTCAACATCTAGTGCGCAGTTATTTTCCAGATTTTTCAAAATAACTTCCTCAGTCTGTCCTATAAACAAAACATGTAATAAAATAAATACAGCAAAGATTAAAGCCGATGTGAACATTAACATCCTGAGCATATATACATACATAACTAAAATTCTGATCATATGCTCTTCTGGTTTGTGGGTTTTTTTTATTTGCGCAAAAACGGTACGTGATAGCGCTACGATTTTTCATCAGGTTACTCACCGTTCTCCTGTGCTGCGAGTGCATCAAGTGTTGTTCCAATCGGTGGTATATTGAGAAACTTATCGAGGTTTAAAAATCTTAAAAAACGCGCATGCGCAGATTCCTTCAGTCAGCGCCACGCAGATTGGATTCTTCTGTCAGTCAATGCTATGGCCGGGGTGGCGACACCCCTTCCTTCCCCACCGGCGGCTGCCTGTTCTGCCTCACTCACAAACTCCTCTCTCCCCTCCTCACAGTAACTTGTCTATCGTCTCCCCCTCCACCGGTGGCAGCCGCGGTGGGTGTTCAGTGGAGGCCCAGTGGAGGCCTTGGTCCCATCTCTCTCTCCCTCATCACTCACCCCTTTCCCCCGCCTGCCCTCTGCGGCAATGGCGGTTCCATCTACCCGCTCCCCAGGTCTGTCACCGTCGTTGTGGTAACTCACCCTCATGGCCTTCTCAGAGGAGTTCTTCTCCACCAGCTCATCGAAACTCGTGGTGCCCAAGTGATGAACACCAACTCCATCCCCCCCCGTGGCCTGGCGGCAGCAGTGAGCAGACAGGTAGGTGGGCAGGACGGGGACGGGCCGAGCGGCAATAGCAGGAAGTCGGACAGGACGGGGACGGGCTGAGCACGGCTGAGCCGGATTGGGCAAGGGAGGGAGGGAGAGTCGCGTTGCAGGGTGGCCAAGCAGTTTGCGCAGAGTTTGAGTAACTCACACACACACACACAAATGCAAACTGGTCCAATCGTCAAGTCAACGGGATCTAAACTACAGCTAACAATGAATGACCTGTGGAGGAAGGAACTGCAGATGCTGCTTTATATGGAGGGAGTGAGTGACTGAGGGTAGAGGAAAGGAGACGGAGGGAGAGGTGAGGGAGTGGATCGGGTGAGGGGAGGAGAGGGGAAAGGTCCTGGGTAGGGGAGGAGGGTGTGGGGGGATTGAAGGAGAGGAAGGGGTAGGGAGGGTGAGGGGGAAAGTGGGGGTTATGCAGATTGGAGTCTTCTGGGGGGGACGGGTTGCATTGGGGGAACGGATGAGTGGTGCAATATTGCATTGGTGAGCGGGTTGTGTTGGAGAGCTCCCTTGTGACAGTTCTAGTTTAGTTCTCTTCTTAATTCTGCATCTCATGTCAACATGTTAGGCCGGACGCATGTCTGTGAGCGGATGGCGGGCCACATCCATTACGTGCACACATGGATCCCACCCCCATCCCGCCACGGATGGCAGGCAACAAATCACGTGTCACTAGATTCCGCCTCTTCGAGGACGCCACCCGGAACACTGGCCAAAGATCATAGAGCGGAGCAAGAAACTCCACTATGCAGAATACGCACCATGCAAAATATGCAGTATCAACAATGCCAACCATTTGCACGGGTTTGTAACTGAAGGTGCTGGGTACAAAGGCAAGGAGGTTGTGTTGAACTTCATTAAAACATTGGTTTCATTAAGGCTGGGGTATTGGGCACTGCACTGTACAGCGTGAAAACATGGTAGAGAGTGCAGACAGGATTTACTAGAACAATGTAGGAAGGAACAGCAGATGCTGGTTTACATCGAAGGTAGACGCAAATTGCTGGAGTAATTCAGCGTGACAGGCAGCATCTCTGGAGAGAAGGAATGGGTTTGGATCGAGCCCCTTCTTCGGTTTTACATACATAAACAATGGCAGTAAATCGACTGCTTACAGAAAGCATATGGATAGCAGACACTCCACCTCTCCCATCCCACCATCAGTCCAAACCAGTTATATAATTCCATGCAACACCTCCACGAGGTCTATATTCCACAGAGATACAACGAGTACTTGTGAATAGATAAAAATTGCTGGACTAACTCAGCGGGACAGGCAGCAATTCTGGAGAAAAGGAATGGGTGACGTTTCGGATCGAGCCCATTCTTCGTTCTGATGCTGCCTGCCCCGCTGAGTTACTCCAACATTTTGTGCCTATTTCTTAGAATAGCCCTGTGACATGGAACTTTAGTTGCAATGTTGGAGAATGTCTTTTAGGAGGAGCAAAGGCCGAGAGGAGATTTGGTTCAAAACATCGCGGGCAGAGGAATTAAGGTGGAACGGGTTGCACCGGAGTTTGGGCTGTTTGATCTAATGTTTTGATTTCATTGCACAGTATTTTTCAAAGTACTTGTGGGACAGGGAGCGACTCTGAAGAGAAGGAATGGGTGACGTTTCGAGTCGAGATCCTTCTTCAGATTGAACTGAACTCTCGTCGGTGAGAGTACTTGTGATTATCTGAAGAAGGGTCTCTGCCCGAAACGTCACCACTTCATATCCAGAGATGCTGCCTGTCCCGCTGAGTTACTCCAGCATTTTGTGTCTATCTTCAAGTTCAGAGTTAAATAAAAAACACAGAGTGCTGGAGGAACTCAGCGGGCTAGGCGGCATCTGTGGAGGGAGTTGTTTCGGGCCAGGGTTCTTCTTAAATAGGAAGGAACTGCAGATGCAGTTGTCTTTGCAAAATGCCAAATGATTCCAGTCAAGTGAGTGAGGGAGAGTGAGCGAGATTGATAGAAGGTTAATTAGATTGTTAGCCAAGAAAGATAGACTTGGCTATCCCTCAGTATAGCAACATCAAGAACGATGTTGCTGTAATGAGGGATAGCCAACACTCTTGGCTATTCCTCACCGTTCTTGATGTTGCTGTACTGAGGGATAGCCAAGTCAATCTTTCTTGGCTAACAATGTAACCAAGACGCAGATAAATACCCATCATACAGTCACAATAATTGCAAAAACAACTATTTAATTTAACACAACCATCAACACAATTTAACATAAGCACCCACTACAGTGGAATCAACATTGCAAAAACAATGATTTTACTTCGGAGTCACGTGAGTGACTACGTGAAGAACCCCGCCAGGACGCATGCGTGTCATATCGCTACACGCATTGCAATGAGTCACAGCAGGAGGAACGATGTTCCCCTTAGCGGCAGAATTTGAAAGCCGGGAACAGCAGGTAAGGAGACTCTGCGTTCCTTCCACTTACCTTACAGGTGGAGACATGGACCAGATCCACGAAGGCTGCGAAAAAGCTGGCGGGGGAGAACCGCGGAGTTGCGGGCAGCCAGCAGCAGCAGCCAACGGCACACCAATCTCCCGAAATGGGAACAGCTGTGCCCGACTTCGCTTCCGCACCGGCCACGGCCGGGCGGTAGAGCAAAGCAAAAAACTAACAGAGTTATTGACTTCGATGAGTCCGACTCTGTCCGACTCTGAATAGCCGGGAGCGGCCAGTGCCCGTGCGCATTGGTGCCGATTGAAGCGGCTGGGAGCGGGGAACAAGAGCAGCCGCGACGGCCAGTGCCCGTGAGCATTGGAGCCGGTTGGAGCGGCTGCAGGAACTGGAGCAGGAGCGACTTCAGGAGCAGCCGCGACGGCCAGTGCCAGTGAGCATTAGAGCCGGTTGGAGCGGCTGCAGGAACTGGAGCAGGAGCGACTTCAGGAGCAGCCGCGATGGCCAGTGCCCGTGAGCATTGGAGCCAGTTGGAGCGGCTGTTGTAGTAAATACTCCAAAGTGACAGGCTCCGGGAGATGGAGACTAGTCACAGTGGGCAGCTAGTAAGTCCTACAGCAGTACCTCTTGTAGGGCTGCACAGTATTTCTCCCTCATCAGAGGGGAGTACAGGGGGTCAATTCTGGGCTGACCCTGAAGAGGGGTGCAGAACATACCCCTAGTGCACATGGGGTGCAAGAAAACCTATTGGATATCGTGTACCAGTTTATTCACCCCGATCAAACTGGCCAAAACCTGGAACCTAAAATAGCTGTAAGTATCGACTACTTGTCATTCAACCAGCTATAAGGACAGGCATTATTGCACACCACAGCAAGACACTTACCACCAGGGAACTGCAAAACACTGAATGTTCCCAGTGTCAACCAGTGTATTTGAAAACATGTCGGAGCCTCAATCAGAGCCAGGGACTTGAAACTACAGAAAGTTCTGAAAGTCCCAACAGCGGGAATTACAGTTTTCGCCCGCACAATAAACAAAAAAGACAGGACACAAGATCACCAGGATGCACTGGCTTTATTTTGCAACTACCAATACGAGTAAACAGCATTAGGAAGAAGTGCCATCCAACCGGCTTTAGACCCTAATTTGCAGGCCTATGCAAACCTGGAACCTCCAAACCACCAATATTACTATTTGGAGGCAACTTATCAAAACAGGTAAAAGAACTTGACGAAGAGGGTAAAACCCTGGGGCTCATTAAAGCAACGTCTAAAAACTACTTCGGCCAGAAAAAGCACCCCTATGCACCACCAGTCGGCCAAGACAAACTGGTGAAAGCTCAAAGGCCAGGAACACTCAACATCGGTCTTTTTAGGCCATGGCCCAGACCGGCCTTCCTGGGGAATGCGCTAACCCTCAACACCGACCCAACTACAGATCCAAACACCGGCGCCTCAACGTCCACGGAAGATGCCGAAAAAGTAACAAACCTACCAATAGTAACCATGGAGGTAGGTGGGTCTGGTTCCTTACGAGGTTGGTGGGAGATTACAATTCTATCTGGATGCATGGAATAAATTAACTACCGACACTTATATTTTCAGAAGTATAGGGTTATACCATAGAATTTATACAAAAACATAATCCTCCAGTTCAGCATGTACCGAACCGAATGTTCATGCTTACAGGCAAAGAAAAATCAAAAGCGCATGCTGAACTACAGTGGCCATATAAAATGGAGTAATGGAGGAAACCCAACACGAATCACAGGAATTCAAGTCCAAAATCTTTATCATAAACAAGATGGTGGTTGCCACATCATCATAGATTTGACTAATTTGAATACTTTCGTACTATATATTCATTACTAGATGGAAACCTTTGTTACTGCTAAGCAATTGATTTCCTAGGTTACTACATGGCAAGCATCGTTTTAAAAAGATGCTTACTATACAGTACCCATTAGAGGTGACCACAGATGTTATTTGACACAATGGATCATCTGGGGTTCACCCTTAACTCAGTTCACATGTCAGTGACTTTGCCGAAAGAAAAGGTTACAGCCTTAATAGAGGCTTGCAGCAAAATCATTGACATCACAAAACCATCCATCAGACTGGTAGCAAGAATAATTGGCATTATAGTGGCTGCGTTTCCAGCCGCACAAATCGGACCTTTACATTATCAAAAAATAAATAAAATACGAGCACTCAAAAACTATGGTGGTCATTTTGACAGACCAATGAAGCTACCAACAGAGGCCATAATGGAACTAAAATGGTGGAAAGATAACATTAGGCATTGTTCCAATCCAAACATTATCAGCTACCCGTCTATGGAACTACAAACTGATGCCAGTGCACTTGGATGGGGTGCTACCAATTCCATCTCCAGCTGTGGGAGAGATGGAATGCACAGGAGGCATCATTATTACAAACACTGGGCATAAACTACCTGGGAACGTTAAGTGCATTCCATGGCCTTAAGTCATATTGTTCTGGGTTATATCACCAGCATGTTAGACTACAAATTGACAACACCACCGTGGTAGCATATATCAACCATATGGGTGGAAACAAATCGACATTATGTGACAATCTGGCCAACACAATTTGGCAATAGTGTATCCAGAGAGAGATATTTGAATATCAGCTACCTACTTACCAGGTAAACTAAATTTAGTGGCAGCCAACAGGTCACGCAAATTCAATGAAAACACTGAATGGATGTTGGATAAAAATGTATTTGCTGAAATTACAGCACGGTATGGAACACCAGATATCGACCTATTCGCATCCAGGCTCACACCAGCTATCGAATTATGTTCATGGGAACCAGAACCTGGGGCAGTGGCAATCGATGCATTTTCGCTGCATTGGGGGATTGTTTATTTATGCATTCCCTCCTTTCTGCCTCATCAGTCGGGTATTTAGGAATATACAGCAAGACTCCGCATCTGGTATTTTGATAGTACCCGATTGGCCTCCTCAACCATGGGTCCTGGTGATACTCGACATGGTATTAGAACCATGCATCACCATCCATCATAGACCTAATTTACTGGTTCATCCCGCAACAATCGGAAGTTACCCATGTCATAATTATATAAACCTATTAATTTGTAGAGCTTCAAAGAACCTCTACTACACCTGGGACTGACGGACCGAACAGTGGATATTATTTCAGCGGCCCACAGACAGTCCACCAAAAAACAGTACTTGGTGTCATCAAGAAATGGGAAGTACTGTCACAATAATAAACATCACCCACAGATCTATGAACATCCCGTCTGTTCTGGAATTCCTGGCAAGCCTACATTACGATGAGGGGCTCAGTTATAGGTCTTCCCACCCTGGGACTCAAATAATCCTTCCAGGAGAAGCAGTAACTCACTTGCACTGTTTTGCAAATTTGTGCATTGCGTTCGGTGCCCACAACATTGACTTCTCTACAAAGGACTAAGCAAATGCAAATTTGGTGACCACTCTGTTGCGCACACATGTAGTTTGCATGAATAATGCTCAGTTTCCAATCACCTGTCACAGTAATTCACTGTTCTCAACCCTATTCTGCCCTGACTTTGGCTTCCTGCTTCCAGTCATAATCTATGCAACTTCAAGGAACATCACCTTATCTTCCATGAGAGCAAATGCAGCCCTTAAGACATAATGCTGAAAGTAATAATTTAATCTGCCCCCCTCCCTCACCATTTTTCCTCTCCCTTCACAAATTTGTTTTTTTTATCTTCCATCTCTGTCGGTATAATAATTGTCACCAAGGCAATTTTATTCTGCTCAATATCACAGATATTTCATCTGTTCTCTCCAACCTTTATCCTCGCTGTAACTTTAAACATTTTGTTTTCTCACTTTTTCAGTTCTGGTCAAAGTTCTTGAACTAAAAGGTTGTATCTCTCCTCACCGATGCTGCTTGACCCACTAAGTGCTCTCATCATTTTCCGTTTTTGTCCCCTTGTTCTCAATTACTCCACAGGAGAAATATTTTCTTTCAATCCTATCAATTATTTTAATCATCTTAAAACATACCTTCAATCAATTAGAACATCCCTTAATCTTTAATACTTGAGGGAACAAAAGGTATATTCCGGTATCATCATTTAACCCTTCCAGCTTCAGTATAATCCTGAGGGATTTTTGCTGTAACCACTTCAAGGTTACCAAACAAATTCTTTCCAGAACATTCTTCACTGTGGACATCCTAAAAGTCCCAAAGAGTTGTCAGGGTACAGAGGGTTATGAGTTCCTGCACGTCATTGCAGAGATTATTTTTTCCAACTTCCAATAAAGATTTGCTGTTGCATGGTACCAAAACATTATTTTGATCTTTAAGGACAACCTTTGTCTTCGCAAATACTGGTCACCCACCACAACTGTACAAATTATCTCAATTCTAGCAAACTAACAAAGAAGGCAGATGAACAATAATGGGTTTTTTTCACGTCTTCAGTGAAAGACACCAGCAATGTGCTAGAAATTCAAGAGAGTCGTGAGGCAATCACCATTACTGAGATGAAGGTGCTTGGGAAGTTGAAAGGTCTGAATGAGGATAAGGCACTGGGACCAGATGGACAACACTGTTTGTAAAAGGGAGCTGTTGATATTGTGGAAGCATTATTAGGGATCTTTCAATAATCACTGAAGTCAGGAATGGTTCCAGAGCACTGGGAATACACAAACGTAACTCCACTATTTAAGAAGGGAGATAGGTAAAAGAAAGGAAATTAGAGGCCAGTTAGTCTGACTTCTGTGGTTGTTAAATTTTAGTCCACTATTAAGGATGAGGTTTTGGAGTATTTGGAAGCACACATAAAATAGGCTGGTTTTAGCATGGTTACATTAAGGGGAGATCCTGCTTGACAGACCTTTTTGTACTTTATGATAGACAGTCAGGATAGACAGAGGAGAATCAGTGGATGTTGTTCACTTGGATTTTGAGAAGTTGTATGTTAAGATGCCACACATGAGGCTGCTAAACAATATAGAACTCCATAGTATTAGAAGCACGTGTGCAGAGGTAGTGAATATACCGTGCTAGCCAGTCAGCAGAAAGATAATGCATGATTATAATCGAGCCATTCATAAGTGTACCGACATATGATAAGAGAATAACGTTTAGTGCAAGATAAAGCCAGTAAAGTTTGATCAAATATAGTCCGAGGGTCTCCAATGAGGTAGATAGCACTTCAGGGTTGCTCTTTAGTGGCAGTAGGATGGTTCAGTTGCCTGAAAGTAGCTGGGAAGAAACTGTCCCTGAACCTGGAAGTTTGCATTTTCACACTTCTATATGTTTTGCCTGATGGGAGAGGGGAGGAGAGGGAGTGGCCAGGGTGCAACAATTTTCGGTCCACAATTCTCTGCAATTTCTTATGGTGTTGGATGGAGCTGTTCCCAGAAGTTGGTGAGTGTTGGGGACATGCCAAACATCCTAAGCCTTCTAAGGAAGTACAGATGTTTGGTGTGTTTTCTTGGTCGTTGCTTCAATATAGGTGGTCCAGGAGAAGTTGTTAGTGAAAGTGCCTCCTTGGAATTAGAAGTTTTCAACCGCCTCTACTTTGGCGATGCAAACTGGGGTATGTGTACCACTTTGCTTCCTGAAGTCGATCACTATCGCCTTTGTCTTGCTGACATTGAGAAAAAGGTTGGTGTCTCCACACCAGGACACAGGTTCTCAATCTCCTTCCTGCCTCACCATTATTTTATGTCCGCCCACAATGGTGGTGTCGTCTGCAAATTTGTAAATTGAATTAGATTTGAACACGGCTGCACATTCGTGGGCGTACAAGGGGTAAAGAAGGGGGCTGAGAACGCATCCTTGTGGAGGAGTGTTGAGGATTATCGTAGAGGATCATTGTCCCATATCCTCACTGATTAGGGTCTGATGGTCAAAGATCCAGTTGCAGAGATGACTCGAAGTCCCGTTAGTTTGTTGATGAGCTTGGATGTATAATGATGTAAAAGGCAGAGCTGTAGTCTACGAATAGGAGTATGATGTAGGTGTCTCTATTATCCAGGTGTTCCAGGGATGAGTGTACGGCCAGGATGACGGCATCGTCCGTGGACCTGTTGTGCGGTAGTTGAACTGCAGTGGGTCAACGCCGCTTGGTAGACTAGATTTAATGTGTTCCATAACTAGCCTCTCAAAATATTTAATGATGGTGGATGTCAAGGCCAATGGACGGTGGTCGTTTAAGCAGGAAATTTTGCTTTTCTTCAGCACTGAGATGATGGTGCAGCTACTAAGGGCATGGCCAGGAACTCCATCTGTGCCAATTACTTTCTTTGGGTTCACCCTCAGGAAGTGGATCTAACCTCTGCACCAGTGACCCTGGGAAGAGGCACACTCGAGTCTGAAGGGCCTGGTGTCACCTGCTCAAAATGAGCATAGAAAGCATTCAGTTCATCAGGTAGGCTCAACCCATCACCACTGTCACTATGGTGTTCCACTGGGGTTGGTGCTGGGTCTGAAACTTTTCATATTATATGTTAATGATACGAAAGATTGAATTAATATATGATGGAATTGATGGCTGTGGCCAAGTTTGCAGATGATAAGAAGATAGGTGGAGGGGCAGGGAGTGTTGAGGCAGCAGGAAGTCTGAAGAAGGACTTGGATAGGTAGAGAGGATGGGGAAATAGGTGGCAAATAGAATACAACGTTGCAAAGTGTTCAATCATCCACCTTGGTAGAAGGAATAAAGGTATAGACTATCTTCTAAATATGGAGAGGATTAAGAAATCGGAGGTGCAAAGGGACTTGAGAGTGCTGGTACAGGATTCCCAAATGGTTAATTTGCCAATTGAGCCAGTGGTAAGGAAGGCAAATGCAATGCTAACATTCACTTTGACAGGACTAGAATATAAAAACAAGGATGTAATGCAAAGGTTGTAGTGCGTGGGTCTCAAAAGGAAGCACGAAGTCCAGTGTTTTGAGAGGCATCTTTTATTATGTTCCTCCCGGTTGTAGGGAAGACCAAACGAGAGGAAGATGGCACCCAAACCCCTGCCTTTAAAGCCTCCGGCTAAGGGCCGCCTCCGGACTGAACCACTCCTGTGCCGAGGGGTTCGACACTATGATGGTATGATTGGGAGCCGCCACAAGGTTTTATAAGGCACTGGTGAGGCCATATTTGTAAAATTGTGTGCGTTCAAACCAACTTATAATGCAGTTATAACTAGACCAATGACAATTCTAAGTATAAATGCCAATTCCTTGTAGATACCAGTTCCTTTTACAGATCGAAAAAATATCTAGTGAAGTCAGTCTTCTTGACAAGAGGCAAAAAGAGACCTTTCAAACAGGTGCATCAAGACATAAATAACATACTGAAAAATAATTCTGGAAATCCTATTTCCAACTCTGTGAACCACCGGATGTGGCAGGCTCGCCAACAGCCTGTCTCGTCCCTTTCTTCTTTTGTTGTTTTTAGTCTGTTTCATTTGTATGTTTTAGTGTATCTATAGTTTTGTATTATGTGGGGGTTGGGGAAAACATTTTTTATCTCTTCCCTCGACAGAGATACGCCTTTTTCCGTATCGGATCTCCGTCCACACTGCGGCCTAATATCGTGGAGCTGGCAGTCCCTTTGTTAGGGATCGACTTCGGGAGCTCCAACTGCAGGGGCTTCGACCGACCCGATCGCGGAAGCCTCGATCGCCCCGTTGCGGGAGCTTTGATCACCCCGGCTGCGGTTGCTTCGATCGCATCGACCGTGGGAGAAAAGGAGGTAGAAGGTAAAAGTTATTTGCCTTCCATCACAGTTGGGAATGTGAAGTTGATGAAAAACAAGATGGACGTGCTGCCTGCACTGGTGAGGACTCGGAGGGATAGCCGTGAGTGCAGTGATCTCGGTGTTAGTGGGGGCATCGCGCCATGAGAACATCCTGGGGTCTGGTGCGAGTGTGGATGGCTTTCTGACTGTTTGGGCAGACAGGGACAGCAGAAAGCGTGACAGCGGTCGGTACAACTCTGGCCACATCACGGTGAAGGAGCATGTGTGTGGCCCAGACATTGAACTGATGACTGTGGGTCTCCGCTTATGCTGTGATCCCTAGGGATTCTCACACGCCACTATGGTGGCTGTTTATGTTTAATCTATATGTAGTTTTGTATCTTGTTGCTTTTTTGGTATGACTGTATGGTAAATCAAATTTCACTGTAATTCGGTACACGTGACAATAAAGGGCCATTGAACCATTGAGATTGGGGAATTTAGAAATATTCATAATATTGGACTTTTAATGCAAATTCTGAGTATTTTTAAGTAATTGTGCATCTGGGAGAAAATATGATCAGCACAGTACTCTCGCAAATAATGTTGATTGTGTGATTTTTAGAATCGGCACAACACATGAATATTATGTCCCATAGTTCCCATAGATGCTGCCTCACCCGCTGAGTTTCTCCAGCATCTTTGTCTACCGTCCATTTTCCAACATCTGCAGTTCCTTCTTAAACAATATTATGTCTATAAGCAGATCTTCCTGTCTCCTTGCATGAAAATAAATTCACCATCTCCCCAACAAATGTTACAGAGGAGTTAAAAGTTATTTTTCTGCACAATAACTTTCAAAGAAATGGTATTATTGAGCAGCAGTCAGTCCTTACCTGTCAATAGAGAGATTTTTTGAAGAAGAGAATCCCTTCTGCGAGTCTGGACACTTTCCCCAGCTGATAAACAATCAGAATCATTCTGCAGATTCTGGATTTCTGCAAATGCCTACAACAGCAGAGAACTAACAGTTATAAAATATTCCGAACAATACAGGCATTCAGACGTTTCAAATATCTTTACAAACCTGCTTCAGGATAAAGTATTTTGAAGCTTTTTCCTCCCCGCGAATGGCCAAAGTTTTCTTCAACTTTTCAAAGAGGTCTCGCAACTCAGAACGCCTCTGCCGCTCATTTTCTGTGCGCGTGCTCCGCCACTCCATCAGAGCATCCAGCTGAGCTTGTGCTTCCTTACTGAGATTAGCAATGTGTTTCTAAAGGATCAAGAAATAATCAAGATTTTACTGTACAAAATTTCTTGCAGTTGTCAACAGTCATTGGGATCAGACAAAGCAAGGAATGTGAAATGTTTCTTGTATTCACAAGACTCAATTCCAGGGATGAGTGTGTTTTCCTATCATGAATTACTAAATAAACTGGAGATAGAGTATTTAGAAGAAAGAGGGATGATCTGATTGAAATATGCAAGATCTTGAAAGTATGACAGGGTAGATAAAATCTGTTGGAACAAACGCATCTTGAGGGAGAAGTGATGGTCAATGTTTTTAGTCAGGACCTTGCAGCAGGGTCCTGACCAGAATGTCATCCATTGCATTTCTACAGATTCTACTTGACCCGCTAAGATCTTCGAGCAGTTTATTTTTTTTTGCCCCAGATTCCAGCATCTGGATTCATGTATGTCTCCATGACAGGATATTGAGGGATTTTAACTCAAAGGAGAATCTTGAACAAGAACAGGTGACGTATGTTTAAAACTGAGATGGGTAGTTAACCTCTCAGAGGATGGCAAATCTCTGGAATTCTCTACCCCAGTGATTTGTCAGCCAAGATTTTTGCAGGTAAAGAGCAATCAGAAAACATTTTTGAAAGATAAAAGAGTTGACAATAGGAAACTGCCACAGAAGTTAAGGCTTTGGGCAGATCAGCCACACTCATACCGAATGGTGGGACTGACTGTTTTCTTATATTGCAAAACAGTGACAAAAGATTCAGATTCAGATTCAGATTCAATTTTAATTGTCATTGTCAGTGTACAGTAGAGAGACAACGAAATGCATTTAGCATCTCCCTTGAAGAGCGACATAGCAAACGATTTGAATAAAAAAATAATAAGTGTCCGGAGGGGGGGGGGGGGGTGGTGATTGGCAGTCATCGAGGTACGTTGTTGAGTAGAGTGACAGCCGCCGGAAAGAAGCTGTTCCTCGTCCTGCTGGTTCGGCAATGGAGAGATCTGTAGCGCCTCCCGGATGGTAGGAGGGTAAACAGTCCATGGTTGGGGTGAGAGCAGTCCTTGGCTATGCTGAGCGCCCTCCGCAGACAGCGCTTGCTTTGGACAGACTCAATGGAGGGCAGCGTGGAACCGGTGATGCGTTGGGCAATTTTCACCACCCTCTGCAATGCCTTCCGGTCGGAGACAGAGCAGTTCCCATAGCATACTGTGATGCAGTTGGTAAGGATGCTCTCGATGGTGCAGCGGTAGAAGTTCACCAGGATCTGAGGAGACAGATGGACCTTCTTCAGTCTCCTCAGGAAGAAGAGACGCTGATGAGCCTTCTTGATCAGAGTAGAGGTATTGTGGGTCCAAGAGAGGTCATCAGAGATGTTGACTCCCAGGAACCTGAAGCTAGAAACACGTTCCACCTCCGTCCCGTTAATGTGGATGGGGGTATGCGTGCCGCCTCTGGACTTCCTGAAGTCTACAATGAGCTCCTTGGTCTTCTTGGAGTTAAGGGCCAGGTTGTTGTCAGCGCACCATGCAGCTAAGTGCTGGACCTCCTCCCTGTAGGCCAGCTCATCGTTGTTGCTGATGAGGCCAATCACCGTTGTATCATCTGCATACTTGATGATGGTGTTAGTACCATGTACAGGTGTGCAGTCATAGGTGAAGAGGGAGTAGAGGAGGGGGCTCAGCACACAGCCCTGAGGAACGCCGGTGTTCAGGGTGAGGGTTGAAGAGGTGTGCTTGTCTAACCTCACAGACTGGGGTCTGTTGGTTAGAAAGTCCAGTATCCAGTTGCAGAGGGAGGGGTTGATGCCCAGGTTACCGAGTTTGGTGATCAGTTTTGATGGAATAATGGTGTTGAATGCTGAGCTGTAATCGATGAACAGCATTCTTACATAAGTGTCTCTGTTGTCGAGGTGGGAGAGGGCGGAGTGAAGTGCCGTTGAGATGAAGCTTGCTTCAAAAGTGAAGATTGCTATGGGTTACAGCAGGCCTAACTCTTACAGTTGCAGATTTCCCTACTTCTTTCAGCAGTACAAATGATAGGATATGAAATCACCCCCCTCATGGCACTAATGCTTTCCATCCAGAAGTATTATCTCCCTCCGAGGGTACCCTATCAACTATTGATTCAAAGCCCTCCTCCAAACAGGAACTTACTGGCTTGGATTTGATGTCGCCTTCCACCACCTCATCCAATTTATTTGCAAGGTATGGGTTGTTGAAATGGCATCTGGAAGGAAAAAGGTTTATGTATCAAACAGCTGATGTAACAAGGACACAAAATTGAACACAAAACTTTAACACTAGTTAGTTAGTTAGACTCAATATATTTCATGAATGCACTTTTGGAGATCAGATAGTATCTGATGGTTATTTTTGCAATGGAAGGCTACAACCAATGGGGCTTCAGAGTTTTATGTACAATGTATTAAAGATTAAAAATTTAAATAAATGGAGAGAGTTAAACAAGTGTGCAGATAATACAAAAAATGTCCATGTGGTTGACATCGAGAAAGACAGCTCTAAGATGCAGCAAGATATTAATTGACTACTCAGTTGAGAAGAAAAACTTCAAATGACGTTCAATTTCAAAGTGAGAGAGATGCAAAAAAAGTAGATGATACTGAAAGCTGTGGAGAAACAGAGTACCCTAGGAGTGTATTGACAACAGATAATTAAAAAGGTAGTGAAACAGGCTAGGTTAAGGTGTGGAATAAAAGAGCAGGGAGATTATGCCAGAATTTTATTTGACCACTTAAATACTGCAAACACTTCTGGTCCTGGAGTCTTAAGAGTAATACAGCATGGAAATGGGCCTGTTGGCCCAACTTGCACTTGTTTACTTTGTATTTTAGTGTGTAGTATGCTCTGTGGCACTAATGTTACCCAATAAGTCAGAGACATACAGCACGGAAACAGGCCCTTCGGCCCAACTCGTCCATGCCGACCTAGATTCCTCATGTTAGCTAGTCCTATTTGCCCACGTTTGGCCCTTATCCCTCTAAACCTTTTCTATCCACGTACCGGTCCAAGTGTCTTTTAAATGCTGTTACAGTACCTGCCTCAACTACCTGCTTTGGCAGCTTGTTCCATATCAGTGAAAAAGTTGCCCCTTAGATTCATATTAATTCACACCTCAAATATATGTGCTCATATTTTTCCTATCTATTCCCCTTATGCTTTCATACATCTCTATAAGATCACCCCTCAACATCCTGCCCATCTAAGGAATAAAGCTCTAGCCTGCCCAACCACTCTAGCTCAGCCTCTCAATTCCTGACAACATCCTTGAAAATCTATCTGCACTCAAGACAAGATAAGACAAGAGACAAGGGACATTTATTGTCACATGCACCAATTGGCACAGTGAAATTTGGGGTCACCATACAGCCATACGAATAAAAAAAGAATACAGATCATGATAGTCTTTAACATTAACATCCCCACACAGATCAATCAAAGTTTCCCACTGTGAGGGAAGGCACCAAAGTTCAGTCATCCTCCTCTTTGATGTCTTTGATGTTCACCCATTGTCGGGGCCTCCTGAGCCCCCTGCAGTCGTCGCAACGGTGGCCTGATGTTCAGGCCCTCTCACCGGGATGATGGAACTCCGGAATGGAAGAACACCCTTAGCGGCTTAGACTTCCGAATCGGCCACTTCTTACCAGAGTTCGCGGCTCCCGAAGTCCACAGGCCGAGCTGGGCGGGGATTCAAGCTGGCGGCCCTCGGCAAAGGGATCCCAGGACTCCGCGATGTTGAAGTCAGCGCCACCCTCAGCTGGGAGCTCTGCAAACCACAGCTCCACAATGGTGAAGCAGCAGCCCCAACACTCCAAGCTTCAAACGGTGATCCCAGGTAAGGCATCGCATGCTCTGCGATGAATCCAGTGGTGCACCGCTGCTGAAGCTCTTGTCCAGTCCCCGGCAGGAAAGGCCGCGCCAATCCAGTTGGTAGGCCGCAAGGGGGAGGGGCGAAGATTCGACTTTGAGAATAGTCACATCCTCGTCAGGAATTGGGTTGGAAATGGTTTTCCCCATAATCTACCCACCTCCCCCCACATAAAAATACTAGGAAACTCCAACACATACTTTTAAACAGACTAAAAATTAAAAAAAGATGGAAAAACAGACAGACTGTAGGCAGAGGCTGCCATCATGTGGCGTTCCTAGTGGCCAGATATCTTTCCAGTTTAATGGCATTCTTCCTATTGCAGTGGCATCACATAAAACCTAGATTACATTGAATAACATTCAAAGGAAATCTATAAGGATAGCCATGAAAAAGATTGGATAGGGTGGGTTTATTTTCTTTGGAACAGAAGCTGTTGTGGTGCTATTAATGGGAACAGTGTCTCAATATGAACATTTACATCAATACTCCCATATACAGATTTAACAGATGAAATCTGTAAGTACACACATTATGTTAACCAGATTATATTTCAAATTTATAAAAAATTCACAATACTTTGATTTGCTTGTAAGACGAGAGGCATAAGCAATAAGATGATCAATGTTGATTTTGTCAGAGATTTCCTCCATATTCTCGATGTCCATTCCCTCTTCACTGGAGGTTGAGTCGAACTGTGAAAACATGGTAACAAATAAGACCAACATGTGAAAAAGCTGTGCACCACCTCCTCTGCAAAAAAGTAACAATGATCAATGAACAGTTGAGCCCACAAGTGTTCAAATGTAAATAACTTGGTGTACATATATGCCATCTGTGGCTGGTGTACATATGGTGTACATATAGCTGCTAAATTTGTAAAAGATAATTACAAGGAGTTGAATAAGGGGTGGGTGAATTAATAAGCTTTGGCTTCTTCCTGCTCCTTTTCGGACACATATGATTTCATTTATTTATAGATATTGTTTATGACACTTTATAAATATTTTTGTTTTGTTTTTTATATTCTGTTTCACATTTGCTTTTTATTGTTTTATTCTGTTCGAAATAAATAATAAAATAAACAAACAAACAAATAAATAAATAAATACATGCATAAATAAATAAAAATACTGCTGGGTTGTCCAAGCGAAATATGAGGTGCTGTTCCTCCAATTTGCATTTAGCCTTACTCTGATAATGGAGGAAGCCCAGGACAGAAAGATGTAGGAATGGTAAGGGGAGTTAAAGTGTCCAGCAACTGGGAGATCACGTAAGGCAGGACGACTGAACGGTGGTGTTTAGCGAAACGATCGCCCAGTCTATGTTAGCTCTCACCGATGTATTACAGTCCACACCTGGAATAATGGATACAGTAAATGAGGTTGGAGGAATTGCAAGTAAGTCTGCCAAACCTGTCGGGGTCCATGGACAGAGTCGAGGGAGGAGGTATAGAGACAGGGAAGATTGCTGAACGGTTTATCTCTCGTTTCCCCTTACCCTGACACTTAGTCTGAAGAAGGGTAAACCTGAAAGGTCAACTATTCCTTTTCTTCAGAGATGCTCCCTGACCCACTGAATTACTCCAGTATTTTGTGTCTATCTTAATTATGCTGGAGTTTAGAATCAGGTGGAAACCTTATTAAAAAGATTTCTTCCAATGAGAAGAACCTGGAATATGCTGGATTCAAATCACAAAGCTGCAGGCAGAGTACAAATGGTTATTTCTATTAGCATATACACTTTTGCATTAATTACACATATTAACTGTGATTAGTTGATAAGATGAGTTATATACTACTTTTTCCTTTTCATTTTGCCACCCTGACAGTTCTGGGTTAAATCAAATGGATCTACACTTTGCCATGAAAAAGAAATAAAATTAGCAAGGATGAAGCTCATAAGGTAATCCCTATATTATTTGGCAAAATGCCAATACTACTCAAAAAAACAACCTATCCTATACTAAGAAACAACAAGCTGATCATTACAATGCCGACAAGTGAAACTACTCACCATTCTCTCGTCCATTTCCTCTGGATCACTTTGACTGTCACCATCCTCCAGATCACTCTGAGAGTCAGTATCTTTATCAGAGTCCATAAAGTTTTCATATCGCAGTAACCTTTGATGAAAGTCTAGGTCCTCATTCTCTGAATTTTTTAGCATATCCTTATCAACTTCATGGTTAGATCTGTAAGAATCTTTATCAACAGCACTTCCTTTTCCAGTTCTTGTGGAATTATCTAGTACAGAATTGTCATTTTCTTCTTCCACAATATGTTTTACACAAGTGTATGAATGGTCAACCAATTCTGCTGGAGTATGGTGTTCTAATGCATTTTGATGGTCCATCGAATCATCCTCAAACTCATCGTCCACCTCAATAACTGAAGGAGTGGAAGGAAATGCATCAGTCGCCTGTTTAACTTCTGGCGATGGATCAGCATTTACATGGTCCTCATCTGGTACACCCTGAGACACCGTTGTCTCAATAAGCTCAGAAACGGCAACAATAATCTCCTCTAGCCCAGGTTCAATCAACTTCTCCTCTGATTTGTTATTCTGGTTGGCAGTCTTCTCAGAGCCTGCTTTTTCAAATGACTGTGAACCAGATGACTGATTCACAAGCTTCAATGACTGTCCAGCAGTTACGATGGGATTTGACATTCCTTGAGGCAGCTGCAGCAGAGCAAATCCCACTGGTTGAAGGGGAACAAGATGCCATGCACTGATAGTTTGACCAACACCATTAACAGCTACAATCGGAGGCTGTGAAGTAGTTTTAACAGGTACCTCTGACGCTACTGCAGAAATGGGTTGAGGAGTAAAGGTTTGTTTCAAAGCAACGCAGGTTGGATTTATAACACGTGTTGAACGTGGCCTTCCTCTTTGTGGGATTATCCCTTTAGGACATAGAATTACATTGCTGGGAGATGAAGCCATCGAACAAGATTTTATTGGGGTAGGAAAAACAACAGGGGTTGAACGTGGCCTTCCTCTTTTTGGTATCATCTGTTTAGGACATAGAATGACATTGCTTGGAGATGAAGCCATCGAACAAGATTTTATTGGGGTAGGCAGACAATTTCCACTCACTGAGCCTAGGAAAATGAAAATCAAAAAAGAGGAAATGTTAGATAAAACAAACTGATTTTATAAAAAATTAGAAATAAATTAAAAGTTTGTACAGCCCAGTTCCATATTATGGTAGGTGCAATTATCTTCTTGTGTGGAATTGTCTGGGTTGACTTCCACTTCCGTATATTTATCTTCACCAATCTGTGCTGCAAATCCAGAAGTTTAAAAGTGAGAACAGAAATGATGATTAGGTGAAAGGGATGGAGGTGGAGACCCAAAAGCGAGGAGTGGCTTTTTGGAGCAGGAATTATATTAGTTGATGAGAAGAGTCTGCTTTTGGCTCCTTACGTTAAGACAATTATTTAAACTAAAAGCTATGAAAACGATAAATGTATTATTGCACAAATACTAAAAAATATTAAGCAATTAATACCTTAATCCCTACAAAAAAATGTTTAGAAGAGGATGGCAAAGGAAGTGGTTCACAGCAGCCCAATTCCAAGCTACTACATATACAGTAAGTAGGTGTCTCTCAATAAACCTAAGCATCATGAAGAGAAAGATAATCTGGACACCATAAACCAGCAGTGAGCAAATGTTCCTCTGAGAATGGAATACAACATAGAAAAGTTAAAGCTAATTTGCAGGTTGAGTCAGTGGTAAGGAATGCAAAAGCAATGCAAGCATTCATTTTGAAGGAACTAAAAAATGCAAGCATGGAGGTAATGCTGAGACTTTATCAGGCTCTGGTGAGGCCACATTTGGAATATTATGAGAAGTGTTAGCTCCCATATATGAGGGAGTGCTGAATTTGGAGAAGGTCCAGAAACCATTTACAGGAATTATCCTGGGGATGTTTGGGTTAACATATGAGGAGAGTTTGTAGGCTTGGAGCCGATACTCACTGGTTTAGAAGGATGAGGGGCGATTTCATTAAAATCTAAAGAATAAATAACGGCCTAGATAGAGTGAACGTGGACAGGATGTTTCCAGTAATGGGAATGTGCAGGACAAGAGGGAACAGCCAAAGAACAATGGGATGCACCTTTAAATTGGAAATTAAAATAATCTTCAGCCAAAGGGTGGTGAATCTGTGGAATTCATTGCCATTGACGACTGTGGAGTCCAAGACACTGGGTATTTTTAAGGTGGAGATTGCTAGGTTCTTGACTAGGAAGGGTGTCAAAGGTTATGGCAGAAGGCATGAGAATGGGTTTGAGAGGGCAAAATGATTGAATAGCACAGTAGACTCGATGAGTTGAATGGCCTAATTCTGCTCCTATATCTTATATTATGGAAGAAGTCATATTTGTCAGTGTTTAGTGAGAGGACGATTCATTTTTCTTACGCCATTCAGCATTCGATCAGAGAAATTGGCCTAGTTCTGTTTATTTTCCTCTAATATTAGCGATGTTATGTACTATGTACTAGGGCAATGGGGTCCTTGGTTATCAGGTATGTCTCTTATAAGGAGTTCACTACATGAATGCCTGCACATTGGGGAAGACTGCAGTACTGGGAGATACTGTGCCTGTTCCTATGGGCTGCAAGTAAACTAATGAAACCTAATGTCCTCCATTATGAAGTTTGAGTGATATTCTTGCATAACAGTGATCAATAACAAAATACGCACAGCCAGCGACTAGCAATGTTACAAAATTTTGAGATTAAAAAAATCAAGTCTGCAATTTATCCCATCAGATAAAGCAGAAAAAGAAGTTTAATTTGACACCTAATTCACTTTCATATCTTCAGTATTAAAACAGTTATGGCCATTTTCATACTCGGAAATTAGCAGCTTGTTCCCTATTGCTTTTCCATTAACTTAACACAAAAGCTGTGATCGAGGACAGTCAAAAGCCCATAACTTTCTTAAAAATTAAGAGAACTGAGTGAAAGTTTCAGTTAATTTAGATTGAAACATTCTGAAACAAATATGAAACAATCTTACTTGGATGACCTGAAATTAAAGCATATAATTAGTTAGTTACAATATTGTAGCTAATTACAAAATTCAATTACTAGATCTAAACATCTATCCATTTCTTAAGAAAAGGTTAACATTTTTAAAAAGCCTAAGTGTCCAAATAACATTCACACAAGAATTCACAATATAACATGATTTTTAAATCTCAGTGTCATGAATTTATAGGCAAAATGGAAGGAAGTGTTTAATTCCTGTCAATTAATGGGCATTTAAGTCATCTTGCGAATGGGATTTTGTGGAACGCGCTGGTTTGGAACGTTGCGGTTGCAGTGAATTTAAACCCCATATCGGCAGGAAAAATGCTGCTGGTTCGTATATTTACATAATCACATTTTCGCAACGTGAAATTTTGATTAAAGGCATCCTAAGAAGCAAGTTTATATGAAAAAATAAACGGCATACCTTGCCTTGTCCCCTACGTGACATCTGTCCCGTTGTCGGCATTGACGGCATTTGAAGACGATTTTAATTTTACCCCAACAATTAAATTATCAAGCGCTAATTTTAATAAACTTAATAAAACGGCAGTCGAAGCAACTAAACAACCTGACAGAGATCGATTTGAATAGGCTGCAGAAAAATCGCATTTTAAACCCGTCCCCCTCTCAGAGGCGCCAAAGTCGCGCACACGGGCAGTGGCAGAACTGCCGCGCCGCGGAAGGTAAGTTTTGTAACATACCTAATAATATATTCCCTCTCGTGTGCTCACCAATTCTTCCCCGATTCTCCTACCATCCATCTGCACTAAGGGCAATTTCCAGTTACCAATTAACCAAAGAGCCAATCCGTCGTCCTTGGGTTACAGGAGGAAACTGAGTATACAGACAAAATCTATGTGGTCACAGGGAGAACATGCAAACTCCACTCCGGCAGCTCCGGAAGCCACGATCGAACTCAAGCCGCGGGAGCTATGCGGCACGACAATACCTACTATGCTATTATACAGCTTTTTTCTCTTCCTTTTTCTTGGAATTATAGGCCATTCTCACGGGGCGACTTGACGCAAGAGTTAACCAGAGTTGAACATCGTGGGAACCTCGTGCGATAACCGTACGGCATTTGTGGACCACCATGGCGCTAACGGCAGGTACTCGTGTAACTTGGTGACTTGGGAGAAAATTCAAACAAGCTTGAATTTCTCCAAGAGTAACTTGTACACTTGTGGTTGAACATTGCAACATTATATGCACGTATGGCCAGTGCGATATCCGTAACCAACTCTTGCGTTTACCGTGGGAACTTCTGCGAACGGTGAACCCGGAAGCTGGACAGAGGGGACAGAAGGTGAGTAAAAATTGTCTTCTGTGGGTTGAATTTAAAAAATAAAGATTTGCATCCACATATGGACATCAACTGATTCATGAGTTATGTTAAGAAAATAACTATAATCTTTAAAAGGGACTTTACTGAAAGGTCCCGCATTTTTATGGTCCTCGCCGACTAGCGATCGATGCCTTTCCAAAGCAGGGTCCGGAACGTTACCAATCAATGTTCTCCAGAGACCCGTGTAAGGAGTGAACTGCACATGCTGGCTTAAACTGAAGACAGACACAAAAAGCTGGAGTAACTCAGCGAGTCAAGCAGCATCTCTGGAGAAAAATAGGTGATGTTTCGGGACGAGACACATCTTCAGACTCAATTCCGATTAGGATGTCTGAAGAAGGGTTCCGATTCGAATCGCCACCTATTCTTTTTCTCCAGAGATGCTGCCTGACCCGCTGACTTACTCCAGCTTTTTATGTTTTTCTTCCCAGATCTGACTTAGGTAATTTAGGTAGCTTACACTCTCTCTCTCTCCCCCATGGTCAGGATCGAACCCCGGCCTCTGGGGCTGTGAGGCAGCAACTCTACCACTGTGCCGCATGTAGTCAGATTTAATAAATTGCTGGTGTTGCTTCCAAAGACAGAGGCATTGATAATATTAGATCAGAATTGCATTTTCGGCTAATAGAGTCAATTATTAGTCAATTAATAATAGAATCACTTATTGTTGGTGACATTTCACCTACGAATATCAGACTATTTTCGCAGAAGTAAGGGCAAATTAGGCATAGCAAAAGGTATGAACACTTTTAAACATTTTTTTCAGACTATTTTGTCAAATGCAAATACAGGGAGAATGATCAAAGTGCTCACATGGCTCACTCGGTTAGAAGCGTTCTGAGTTTAAATGTTCCGTGTATTCCTTCTTAAAGTATAAATTTTTGTGTGGCCAGGGGTGCGATTGAGAACAGCTGGGAAAGGGCGGAGGGGGGGCGTCACGAATAACAGCGTTTCCCTGGCCATATTATGGCCCATTCCCCAACCGTAACATTAATCAAGCTCTGTCTAACTCCGCCTTCACACCATCCCCCTGTGACAAGGGTTAGTCATCGCTGGGCGGGCTGTGGGCCGAATGGCCTGCCAACGGGAGTCAGAGACTGACACTGAGATCCATTGTGCAGGAAGGAACTGCGGATGCTGGTTTTTACCGAAGATAAACACAAACACCACCTGTTCATTTTCTCCAGATATGTTGTCTGACCCATTGAGTTACTCCAACATTTTGTGTCTGTGTTCACTATGAACATTAAATTATTTGATTTTAGGTAACTTACACTCTCTCTCTCGCCCCCGCCCACCCCCTCCTACCGAGTACCGTGGGAACTCTTTATCTACCCCCCGTTATATCGTGTGATATTGTGCTAGACCACGACCACTTCACTCTGGTTACATCTTGCGTCAAGTCGCCCCGTGAGAATGGCCTATTACAATCCACCACAATCTGTAAATCTCAAATATAAATTCCTGCCTGGAGCATAGGGGAAGAATCCAGCGGGGGCCAATGTATCTAACAACTTTATAAGTAGGATACAGAGGATCTTTTGAAATTTTAGACAAGGGGCTAAATAAAAAGAATAAAACAGAAGTAAAAACTTCTGGATTATTATCAGTCATGAGGAATTTGGCTCAAAATTATAGGGTCAGTTAGATGGCTATGTGGAGCACAGACTGGTGTGGGAAAAGTGGTTTTCCATTCGTGAGAAACATAGAAACATAGAAATTAGGTGCAGGAGTAGGCCATTCGGCCCTTCGAGCCTGCACCGCCATTTAATATGATCATGGCTGATCATCCAACTCAGTATCCCGTACCTGCCTTTTCTCCATACCCTCTGATCCCCTTGGCCACAAGGGCCACATCTAACTCCCTCTTAAATATAGCCAATGAACTGGCCTCAACTACCCTCTGTGGCAGAGAGTTCCAGAGATTCACCACTCTCTGTGTGAAAAAAGTTCTCCTCATCTCGGTTTTAAAGGATTTCCCCCTTATCCTTAAGCTGTGACCCCTTGTCCTGGACTTCCCCAACATCGGAAACAATCTTCCTGCATCTAGCCTGTCCAACCCCTTAAGAATTTTGTAAGTTTCTATAAGATCCCCTCTCAATCTCCTAAACTCTAGAGAGTATAAACCAAGTCTATCCAGTCTTTCTTCATAAGACAGTCCTGACATCCCAGGAATCAGTCTGGTGAACCTTCTCTGCACTCCCTCTATGGCAATAATGTCCTTCCTCAGATTTGGAGACCAAAACTGCACGCAATACTCCAGGTGTGGTCTCACCAAGACCCTATACAACTGCAGTAGAACCTCCCTGCTCCTATACTCAAATCCTCTTGCTATGAAAGCCAACATGCCATTCGCTTTCTTTACTGCCTGCTGCACCTGCATGCCTACCTTCAATGACTGGTGTACCATGACACCCAGGTCTCGCTGCATCTCCCCCTTTCCCAATCGGCCACCGTTTAGATAATAATCTGCTTTCCCGTTTTTGCCACCAAAATGGATAACCTCACATTTATCCACATTAAACTGCATCTGCCAAACATTTGCCCACTCACCCAGCCTATCCAAGTCACCTTGCAGTCTCCTAGCATCCTCCTCACACCTAACACTGCCCCCCAGCTTAGTGTCATCCGCAAACTTGGAGATATTGCCTTCAATTCCCTCATCCAGATCATTAATATATATTGTAAATAGCTGGGGTCCCAGTACTGAGCCTTGCGGTACCCCACTAGTCACTCCCTGCCATTGTGAAAAGGACCCGTTTACTCCTACTCTTTGCTTCCTGTTTGCCAGCCAGTTCTCTATCCACATCAATACTGAACCCCCAATGCCATGTGCTTTAAGTTTGTATACTAATCTCTTATGTGGGAATTTGTCGAAAGCCTTCTGGAAGTCCAGATACACCACATCCACTGGTTCTCTTGTGAGGCATCGGCATGGTTATTAGAGAGAGTTGCCCTGTTGTCGAGCACTGCATCTTAACTTTGCTGGGACCAGATTTCTAGTGATAGGGAGATCAATAAGACTTTAAGCTAAATAAAGTATGGGGGCAGTGGTAGGAAGAGCCCGAGTGGAGTCCTAGAATGTTACATGGTGACAACGTGGAAGCTGAGACAGCAAAAAAAGGTAAGATTGACCAGTTTATGTCAGGAAGGAACACAACAGTTAGCAAAAAGAGCCGAAGCAGGAAAACGTTACTATGACAAATAGGTCTCCAAATAATAATGTCTGTCTGTCTGTCTGTCTGTCTATCTATCTATATCAATGTATCTATCTATAACTAAAATGTTCATCTTATCTTCTGGTTTGGGTTGTTTTTACATTTGTGCAAAACGGTACAAGATAGCACTACGATTTTTAACCACCTTACTCACCATTCCCCTGTGCTGCAAATGCGCCAAGTTTTATTCCGATCGGTGGTATATTTTAAAAGTTATTAAGTTTAAAAAATCTTAAAAACGAGCATGCGTAGAATGGTCTTCTCTCCTGTCAGTCACTGCCGGAACAGCGACGCCCCTTCCTGCACCATCATTGCACTGATTGGCCACGTCCGCTGTCTGTCACCGGCACCCGCCCACCTCTACCGGCGTGCTGCCGTAGTTTTTGGTGCTCTGGGACCAGGCTGAGGATACGAGGCCTGAGCCTGGTTCTGAAGGCGCCGACAGCTGATGTTTTTCCAGGGCACGCAAGAAGGCAGAGGAGCGGCAAACTCGAGATCCTGGGGGGGTGAGGAGGGAGAGTGGGGTGATTGAAGGAGAGCAGGAAGAGGGGGAAGGTGGGGGAGGTGAGGAGGGAGCCTGGGCGATTGAGGGAGAGGAGAGGGTATGGAGGGAGAGGGCGGAGAAAATGGGGGAGGAGAGGAGGGAGGGGAAAGTGGGGGAGGTGAGGAGGGAGCCTGGGGGATTGAGGGAGAGGAGGGGCTAGGGAGGGTGGGGAAAGTGGGGGAGATGAGGAGGGAGAGTGGGGAGGAGGGGGAATAGATAGGAGGGGTGTAGGGAGGGAAGAGGAGTTATAGAGGGAGGGAATGAAGGTAGGGGAAAGGAGAGGTGAGGGAGGGATTGGGGAGGGTAAGAGGGGAAAGAGGGAGGAGGTGAGGGGAGAGTGGTGGAAGAGGCAGAAAAGATTGAGGAGGGGGAGTGGGGGAGGTGGGAAGTAGGAATAGAGAGGGCAGTGGGGGAGGTGAGGAGGGATAGTGGGGAGATAGGGGAGGTGAGGAGTGGAGAGTGGAGGATAGAGGGATGGGGTAAGGAGGGGAGAGGAGTGGAGGGAGGGAGTGGCTGAGAGTATGGGAAAGGAGTGGGAGGGAGACGTAAGGGAATGATTGGGGAGGGGAAGAGGTCAAATCAATTTTCCTTCAGATTTTGTTCTATTTCATATAAAAGCCAACCAGATTCTACCAACTTTAACAAGATGTTTACTGATAATAGTCATCCTGCCAGCTTCCAACAAACTACGATAAAGTTTCTATGCAGGAACACTGGCGCTGCACCGCCATTCAGTATGGTCATGGCTGATCATCCAACTCAGTATCCTGTACCTGCCTTCTCTCCATACCCCCTGATACCTTTAGCCACAAGGGCCACATCTAACTCCCTCTTAAATATAGCCTATGAACTGGCCTCAACTACCTTCTGTGGCAGAGAATTCCAGAGATTCACCACTCTGTGAAAAATGTTTTTCTCATCTCGGTCCTAAAAGATTTCCCCCTTATCCTTATACTGTGACCCCTTGTTCTGGACTTCCCCCACATCGGGAACAATCTTCCTGCATCTAGCCTGTCCAACCCCTTAAGAATTTTGTAAGTTTCTATAAGATCCCTCCTCAATCTTCTAAATTTTAGCAAGTTCAAGCCGAGTCCATCCAGTCTTTCTTCATATGAAAGTCCTGACATTCCAGGAATCAGTCTGGTGAACCTTCTTTGTACTCCTTCTAGGGCAAGAATGTATTTGTTGCCATAGATATCACATTCCTCCACCCGACAATTGTAACAATGTTGCCATCATGCCACACTTACTCTAGCTCCTGGCAGGACAGAAGGGGGAGTGCTGGGAGAGGCAGAGGAGTGATGGAATCTTTCGTTCGACAACGGATTGAGTTGGGGGACTACGCGGCCCGTGGGGGCTATGGGTTAGCAGTGCAATATTGGGTTGAGGAACGGCTTGCGCTGGGGGACCAGGCCTCTGGTGTGACAGGGACCCAATGGGTCCCAATTGGTCCAGTATCTATCTATACCATTACTAAAACTCTCATCTTGTCCTCTTCCGGTTTGCGGTGTTTTTAAATTTGCGCAAAAAACAGTACTGCATATCTGATCGGTGGAATAATACAAAAGTTACTAAGGTTTAAAAATCTTCTCTCCTGTCTTTTGCCGGGACTGCACCGCCCATTCCAGCACCCACAGTCAATCGGGAAGCCGCTGATTGGAGTCAGGGAAGTCGCTGAGTGGAGTCGGGGAAGCCAGTGAGTGCAGTCGGGGAAGCTGGTGGAGCCGGTTAGTGGAGTCAAGGTAGCCGGTGAGTGGAGTCGGGGAAGCCGGTGAGTGGAGTCGTGGAAGCTGGTGAGTGGAGTCGTGGAAGCTGGTGTGTGGAGTCGGGGGGAAGCCGCTGTGTGGAGCGGGGAGGTGGCCGTGAGTGGCTGCGGTAACCCCCCCGCTGAGTGGACCCCCTAACCCCCCCCCACACACACCCCAAACCCCCCCTTCCCCCACACTCCCATTTACCCCTCCCCATTCCTCCTCCCTTCCCCCCCACACCCACCCCATCCCATCCCCCAGCACCAGCCCACACCACCTACACCAACCCCTCCCTCGAACACCACCATCCCCCACATCATCCCCTCCCCCCCACCCACCCCCTCCCCCGCACAGCATCCTTCCCCCCAAACCACCCTTCCCCCCACACCACCCCTCCCCTCACACCACCCCCCCTCCCCCCACTCCCCCCACTCCACCCATCCCCACACACCACCCCCACATCACCCCCTCTCCCACACGCCATCCCCTCTCCCACACACCACCCCTCTCCCAACAGTAGCTTCCACCTCACAATGATGTTAAGGGGGGTAGGGACAGGAGAGGGCTTATGGAGGGAGGGAGGGAGTGACTGAGGGTAGGGGAAAGGAGAGAGGGAGAGGTGAGGGAAGAAGTGGGGGAGAGGAGGAGAGGGGGAAAGAGTGAGGGTGAACCGGAGGGGGAGGGAGCGCTGATGGAGGAGGGGGAATGGATGATAGGCATAGGAAGAGGGATGGCGAGGCGTACTTGGGGACGGTTGCCGTGACTTGTGTCACAATGGGAATCTCTGGCGTCAGAAGGGGAACACGTCAGCCGCGCCTGCTCAGTTGGAGGCTGTGGGTGAGTTGTGGAATATTGAGTTTGGGGACCAGCACTCCCGTGTGCCAGGAATCCACATGGTCTAGTATATCTATCTATATCTATATCTCTAAACTAAAACGCTCATCTTGTTATCTGCAGGTTAGAGTTTTTCTATTTGAGCAAAAACGGCACACGATAGCGCTACAATTTTTGCGCCACCATATTCATCAATGTCCTGTGCTGTAAGTGAAACACGTTTTGTTCACAACGATGGTATATTTTAAAACATTAAGGTTTAAAAACTGCAAATGCGCAGTCGGGGGAAGAGTTCCCGTGCGCGTCTTTACTGACAAAGGGCACCAGAAGGGTCCTCAACCGCGCCTGCGCAGTTGGGGCCTTTCCAAAATTGTTATCAACATCTTTTTTTCCACAACAGCAAACGACGGCTCCACGGGTAAGTGGCACCCAGGGCAAGGTAGGCCACAACCTCCACATCTCCCTCCCCTGGCTCCAGGATGCTCGTCCCCCTGAAGGCCCCCGCCTCAAGCCCCCCCCGCTCCAGGATACTCGTCCAACCCCCTACCAACAGCCCCCACCTCATGTACAACTTCATCGCCGCTTTGCTGAAAATGGGACCACGGTGATTTACATCGAGATCCTAGGGAGGTGAGGAGGGAGAATGGGGGAATTGAGGGAGAGGAGGGGGTAGGGAGGGAGAAGGGAAAAATGGGGGAGGTGAGGAGGGAGAGGAGGGGGAATAAAGGGAGAGGAAAACATAGGGAGTGATGAAGAGCAGGGCAGTGGGGGAGGTGAGGAGGGATAGTGGGGGGGATAGCGGTGAGGAGGAGTGGGGGATAGAGGGATAGGAGTTATGGAGGGAGCGAGTGAATGAAGGTAGGGGAAAAGAGGGAGAGGTGAGGGAGGGATGGGCGGAGGGGAGGAAGAGAGGGAAAGAAGGAGGGTGGAGGAGGGTGAAGGAATGCTGGGGATGAGAGAAAATGAGCTGCACCAGCGCAGTTGGGGGCTATGCATGAGTGGTGGAATATTACACTGGGGGAATGGGTTGTGTTGGGGGAATGGGTGAGTGGTGAAATGTTGCGTTGGGGAACAGGTTGCATTGGGGGAACAGGCCTCCAGTGTGACAGGGTCCCAACGGGTCCCACTTGGTCTATCTATTTACTATTAAAAGTCTCGACTTGTCTGTCTGTCTGTCTGTCTGTCTGTCTGTCTGTCTGTCTGTCTGTCTGTGATCTCAGGAGCTACGCCAAAATGGTACATAGTAGCGTAATTTGTTTTGCAGAATCTTACTCCGCTTTTTCCCGTGGTCATTCGTGTCAAGTTTCTTCACACTTTGTTATATTTCGCGTTATTGATATTTAAAGTTAAAAAAAGCCAACATTGAGAATAATAAGAGACTGAAAGACTTTTCTAGCACCTTCCAGTGATGATGTCACAATGGCATTTCACATTCCTTCAATTACAATGGGATCTCATTTACACAGCTGCCATGAACATTCCGACAACCAAAAATGACATCACAATGTGATCTCTGCTGCCAATACACAAGCTATGAGAGTTGATGAAGTGGGGGATGGGGGGAGGAGAAGAAATGTTATTTTAAAATAGTTTTTAGTGGGGGAGTGGGAAAGAGGAGAGGTGAGGGAGGGAGTGACCGAGGGTAGGGAAAAGAAGAGTAGGGAGAAGTGACAGAGAGACAATGGGATCAGTAGCTTCAGGGAGTAAGGAGAGAGTGAGATTTGTTCCACCTTCCACGTGGGAGGGATTGATTGGCTCAAGGGAGTGCCGACGCCGACCCAAAACTCGAGTCCATTCATTGGCTCCGGGAAAGCGCGACTAACCTCCCCCCCCCTCCCCCCCAAGTGCGAAGGATTGATTGCGTTGGGGGAACAGGTTGTGTTGGGGGAACGGGTGAGTGGTGGAAACGGGTGAGTGGTGGAATATTGCGTTGGGGAAACGGGGCCCAACGGGTCAGGGGGATAGGGAGGGGAAAGGGGTTATGGAGCTTGGGAGGGTGACTGAGGGTAGGGGAGTGATTGAGTGTAGGGGAAAAAAAGAGGGAGGGAAAGGTGAAGGAGGGAATGGAGGAGAGGAGGAGATGAGGGGAGAGAAGAGGGGAAGGGAGTGTTGGGGATGAGGGGAAATGAGCCGCGCCTGCGCAGTTGGGTTGTTTGGCCTGTCTGTGCTTGAAACTGCAATGGCAATGGAAATGAAGTGAAAATGCAATCAGCTGTTTGGCTTGGCCTGCCCTGTGCTTGAAACTGCAATGGCAAAGGAAGTGAAATGAAAATGCAATCAGCTATTTGGCTTGGCCTGCCGTATGCTTGAAACTGCAATGGCAATGGAAGTGGAATGAAAATGCAATCAGCTGTTTGGCTTGGCCTGCCCTGTGCTTGAAACTGCAAAGGCAATGGAAATGAACTGAAAATGCAATGAGCTGTTTGGTTTGGCCTGCTCTGTGCTTGAAACTGCAATGGCAATGGAAATTAAGCGAAATTGCAATCGGCTGTCTGGCTTGGCCTGCCCTGTGCTTGAAACTGCATAGGCAATGGAAATTAACTGAAAATGCAATCAGCTGTTTGGCTTGGCCTGTGCTTGAAGCTGCAATGGCAATGGAAGTGATATGAAAATGCAATCAGCTGTTTGGCCTGCCCAGTGCTTGGAACTGCAATGGCAATGGAAGTGATATGAAAATGCAATCACCTGTTCGGCCTGCCCTGTGCTTGAAACTGCAATGGAAATGAAATGAAATTAGTTGTTTGGTCTGCCTGAACCCACTAGTTTCGGCCCACAAGGCCCCTATTAGCTGAGAAACCAGTCCCTTTTGCCCAAAATGCCCGTATTAGCCCAGGAGGAGCATTTTGGTCCAAAAGGCCCTTGCCAGGCTAGGGAAAATCCAGAAAAAGTGCCTTTCACTGAGATTTCACTCAGATTTTATTTAAAGAGCCCCTTCGGCCCATCAGGTCTGTACTAGCCCAGGAGGAATCCCTTTGGCCGATCAGTAAGTATTCCCCCTGCAAGTATTAAACATCACCCCAGTATGTTTCTCCCACCCCATCATTTACTCCCTGTGAGATCCTGGCCAGGATAGACTTTCCTCCTTCATTGCTGTGATCTGCAGAAAAAGATGAAAAATGTCTAAAATTAATTCTTCATCCTCTCCCCCTTCTCTCTCAGAGTCTCTCACCTGTTTTGGGCAGAATTTCTGGCAGTTTCTGAGCTGCCAGCCCACCAGGCCTGAGTGACTGAGCTGCCTGCCCACCAGGCCTGAGTGACTGAGCTGCCAGCTCACCAGGCCTGAGTGACTGAGCTGCCTGCCCACCAGGCCTGAGTGACTGAGCTGCCAGCCCACCAGGCCTGAGTGACTGAGCTGCCAGCCCACCAGGCCTGACTAACTGAGCTGCCAGCCCAAGAATCCATTTGGTCCACAATGTCCATACTAGGCCTCTGGAAACCAGTCCCTTCACCCCATGACACCCGTACTAGTGCTTCAATAAGCTTCCCCTCTCGCCAGCAATATTTGTATTGGACTATTGGAGAGGTGGACTATTGCGTTGGGGGACCAGCCCTCCTGTGTGAACATGGACCCAACAGGTCCCACTTAGTCTAGAATACTTATAAAGGACTCGCCTTGTTTCTGTGTGTGTGTTTCTGTCTGTTATTGTCTCTTCGCTAAAACGGTACACTTTAGCGGTGAAATTTTTGCAGAACTTTACTCAGATTTTGTCTGTCGTCGCCCTTGTCAAGTTTCCTTCAGATTTGATGTTATATTTCACGTTATTGATATTTTAAGGTTTAAAAAAGCCAACTTTACAAGATTAAAGCCAACTTTAACAAGATACAAAGTTGCAATACACGAACACTCAGTGCTTCCACTATCTTTTCACAAGAATGGGATAACCCAGCCCTACACCCGACGTTTGCAACAATGTTTCCATGACAGCTCCTGGCAGGACAGGAGGGGGAGGCTCAATTGGTATTGCAATTAGGGACGTGCAATATCAATTTTATTTAAAGTCTATTGCTGGGGTAGGCAGGGGAGTGCTGGAATCTTACATTTGGCAATGGGTTGAGTTGGGGGACCATGCCTCCTGTGAGGGCTACGGGTTAGTGGTAAAATATTGCGTTGGGGAACTGGTTGTGTTGAGGGACGAGGCTTCCCATGTGACAGGGACCCAACGGGTCTATTGACATTTAAAAGTTTAAAAAACCCCACTTCGAGAAAAATTGCTGTGACTGTGCTGAGAGAGTTTTCTGGCAGTTTCCAGCTATGACGTCACAATGGCATCTCACAGTCCTCCAATCACAATGGGATCTCATTTACATATGCTGCCGTGAACATTCCGCCACCCAACAATGACATAACAGTGGGATCTCAGCTGCCAATGAACAGTGTTGGGATAAGTTCTAGCCAGTGCAATAAGTGGGGGAGGGGAAGAGAAGAAATGTTATTTAAACATTGTGTGGGGGAGTGTGAAAGAGGAGAGGTGAGGGAGGGAAGGACTGAGGGTAGGAATCATCAGCAGCTTCCACCTCAACAAATTAAATCAGATCCTTGGCTTAGTGTGTGGTTAGGGGGGTTAGTGTGTGTGTGGGGTGGTTAGTATGTAAATGTGTGGGGGTTGGTGTGTGTGTGGGGGGGGGGGTTAGTGTATGTGGGGATTATTGTGCGTGGAGGGAGTTGTGTGTGTGTGTGTGGGTGGTTAGTGTGTGTGTGAGGGTGTGTTAGTGTGTGTGGGGGGGGTTGGTGTATGTGGGTTGGGGAGGTTAGGGTGTGTGGTGCGGTTAGTGTGTGTGTGGGAGGGTAGTGTGCATGGGGGTAGAATAGGGGAGAGGTTTTGTTTCCAAAACTTTTCTTATGGGGGGGTGGGCTGGGGGGTGGGTGTTTTCACGAGAGAAGGATTGATTGACGTATTTAAAAAGATTCCAGTCCATTTCCCCCCCCCCAAAGGAAAGATTCATTCAGGGGAGCGCAGCGCAGACCGCCCCGCAACGTATCACAAAAAAAGATTCCAGAACTTTCCTCCGACGCCACCCCCGGGTGAGTGGTGGATTATTGCATTGGGGGAACGGGGTCCAACGGGTCCCATTTGGGCTAGTGTATATATATATATATATATATATATATATATATATATATATTATACACATATATATATTATATGCATATATATATATCAATATATCTACATCTACATTACATCTATATATAGTTATATTATATATATATATAACTAAAACTCTTGTTTGGATGTTTGTACATATATGTTCCCAAAACTCTGCAAAAATGGTGCACTTTATCGCTACAATTTTAGACCCACCTTGCTCACCATTATCCTGCGATGTGAACTACCAAGTTTCCTTCAGATTTATGTTATATTTTAGAAGTTATTGACATTTAAAACTTAAATTTACTTTATATTGAGCCCCCACTTGCCGGCCGGGCCTGCGCAGTTGGGGGAGGCCCGTCAGCCTAATCATAATTGGCAATGGCACCGGTGACATGGCAGTGACGCAAAATTATGCTGTCTCCCCGCGTGTGCAGTTGGGGAAGGCATGCCGGGCTGGGATTGCCATTTTAACATCCAGTGTCGTGTGTAGGTCAGTGCTACTGGGGGAATATTGCGTTGCGGGACGGGTACCCAACTTAGTCCGCACTTAGTCTAGTATTCAATATCTGGGACAGGCAGGCAAACTGAAAAGGAGATGGAGCCAGAAAATAATGAAGTCACTGCAACAGTGAGAAAGGATAATAGCATTAGAGCCTGAGTAGAATTCCTTAAGTGTGGACAAGGAGGCATGTAGGCCAAGTATGTTGAGCAGCCAGCTAGGGAACATGCAAAACATGACTGTTCTAGAAACCTTCAAGAGAAGCCACATTTCTCAACAAAAACAGATGATCAAAATTAACAACATTAACCAGAATATTAAAACAAATATTAATTTGCAGGAAATTAAATGCTTCACTTCAAATTCTGACAATTAAGTTCTTCGAAAATTTAGTTTATTCCAAGTACACACTAAGTAATATTAAAATAAAGGGAGTTCACATTTTTCTCATCCCATCACTTCAAGATTTTATTCAGCCAAAAGCAGTGCATGAACAATGAGGCCAAAGATGAACAAAACCAATAAAATCTTCTGAAAGTTTGCTCACCTGGATTCGGTTCAGCAAGAGTGACCATTTGGTGGAGATTTGGTCGACTCACTGGACCAGGATTTGGTAGAGGCAGAAGTTGGATAATCTGGCCATTTGGATGTTGGAAGAGTTTCCCATCTGGAAATCTGAGGGGCTGCAGTATAATCTTCTGTCCAGTTGTGTGTTGCAGATTCTGTGCAGGCCGGGCAGTGGTGGTAGACTGCACTGGGATCAAAAGGTGCTGAGATCTGTCAGTTTCTGTGGCATTAGACAAATCAGGAGGAGTGGAGTTGGAAGTTTCAGGATGTTTAGATACTCCTGTCATAACAAAATGTAATACGAATGCCTCAATTACTGTTAGTCTTCTTAGCAAAAATAGAATTTCTTAGCCCTAAAGAGGAATTTTAAACAACCCAACAATACTGTTTAGATTACATACAGAATGAATAATCAGGTTGAGAGTAAGATGGCAGGGAGCCATCGTCTACTGTGGAATCATTACCGCAGCAGTGGTCAGAGTCTTCAGGAGTAGAAAGAAATATCTGAGAAGTGGACAGCAAGAGACAGTGCCTTACATAATATTTGGGACAGTGACCCATCATTTATTTATTTGCCTCTGTATTTCACAATTTTATCAGTGTAATAGCAAAAACTCACATGTGGTCAATTTTAATAAAGGCCATTTTAATAATTTTTGGTTTCACCATGTAGAAATTACAGCAGTGTTTATACATAGTCCGCCCCCCCCCCATTTCAGGGCACCATAATGTTTGGGACACAGCAATGTCATGTAAATGAAAGTAGTCATGTTTAGTGGTACACAAAAATGCTGGAGAAACTCAGCGGGTGCAGCAGCAAGGAAATAGGCAACGTTTCAGGCCGAAACCCTTCTTCAGACCATTTATAGTCATGTTTAGTATTTAGTTGCATATCCTTTGCATGCAGGGCTCGAAATTAACGGTTGCTCGATTGCCAATGGACACCAAAAGTCCCGCCGGGCAACCGAAAAGCCATGTCATTTTGCCCGGCTTGGCAAGCAAACGTAGTCGCCGTATCTAACAGGCAGCTTGCTAATCAGCCCGGTCCTCATACGGAAGGGAGTGGCCTCATCAACCTTTGCTTCTGAAAAGTTTAGTGCCCGTTTGGGCGAGCCAATAGGGCTCTGGGGAGACACCGTAGGGGAAGACTGTCGAGGGGGTACCCGTGAACCGGTTACAAGGGGGGAAGTGAGTGCAGACCGACGCGGGGAGTGGCGGGGGTCAGCAGCTGCAGACACTGGAACGGGTATCACTTTAAAGTTCAGTGGAGGGGCGTCAGGACCCTGGAGCGCCGGACGTCGTTCCTTCACTGGAAGGTGTTGACGGTTGCGTCTGTAGATGGTGCCGCTGACATCGACAAGGCAGGAGCGTGGCTCCTTCGCTTGGCAATGAACGAACCCAAGTTTGGTATGTCCTTTGTCCGTCTGCAAACCAACCACTTGGCCTTGGGTTAGTGGCTTAAGTGGTATGCTGGTCTTGTCGTAGGCACATTTCTGCGCATCTCGATTGGATTGTACGCGCGTTTGAACTACAGTGGGGAAAAAAACATTAGGCTTTAAGTGATCCTGTGTCACAGGCAGAGGAGGTCTTGATCACCGGGACATCAGTCGTTGGGCTGGAGAGCCTAAAGCACTGTCTCTGGCAATGTTCCTCAGGTTCAACAGGTCTAGGTAGACGTCAGATTTTGCCAGGAAGGAACGTTCCATAAGTTGTTTAGTGCTGTGAACAGCGCGTTCGGCAAGTCTGATGGACTGTGGGTACTCTGGGCTGCTGGTGACATGTTTAAAGTTCCAGCGCTTGACAAAGTCTTTGAACTTCTGGCTGGGGAATTGAGTCTCGTTATTAGTCTGAAGGCGGGCTGGAATGCCATGTACGGAGAAGTGCTGCCGGAGTTTCTGGATAACTATTTCAGAGGAGATGGTTGGTAAAAAATCAATTTCGAACCAACTTGAGTACGAATCCACTAACATGAGATAGTGCTTCCCGTGCCAGTCGAAGATATCGGCAGCCACGGACGACCAAGGTAGGGAGGGGACAGGCTAGGACAGCAGCGGTTGTTTTTGCTGGTGTGGCGCTTGCCTGTTACAGATCGTGCATGACTGTTTTGTCCCGAATGTACTTGGTCATTCCGAGCCTGGAGATCATTTCTTTAGCGAGTTGTAGGGTGGCCTCAACACATGGGTGGCCACCGTGGATCTCCTCGTAGTATTCATTATGCAGAGAAGGGGGGATGACCATCTTGTGACCCTTTACCATCACTCCATCCTGTAGCACAAGTTCATCGCGTACCAGAAAGTAGGGTCTCAGTTCAGCGGGGGTATTGGATTGTTTGTTTGGCCTTTAATAATAAAGGTTAGCAGCTGGGAGGTCTTATCCATGGCAGTGTGCTCGGCGAGGTGACGCAGGCGGTCAGTAGGAACGAAGGAAACCTTCAGAACGGAGAATTCCTCTTGTTCGAAAGGATGTTGTTCGCTAGTAGCGCATGGTGCCCGAGATAGAGTGTCTGCGATGTGCATGTCTTTACCTTTTTTGTAGACAATGTGGAAGTCGAACCGTTGTAGCTGCATCATCATGCATTGAAGTCTTGCTGGGGCAGCATGAATAGGCTTGCTCGGGATTGTGACCAACGGTTGGTGATCAGTTTCTACCGTGAAAGTTTTGGCGAAAATTAAGTCTTTAAATTTGGAACAGGCAAAAAACACGGCAAGCAGTTCTTTTTCTATCTTGGCATAGCGATGTTCGGTACTGTTAGTGTTCTTGAAGCGTAGGATACTGGCATGACATCGCCGTTGAAAGAGGTCTGCAAACATGCAGCGCCTAGTCCATACTGAGATGCGTCGCAGGTGATTGTAACTGGCAGGTTGAGATTAAAGTAGGACAGAGTGGGTGCACTGGCGAGCTGTAGTTTTAAAGTCTCAAAAGCTCGCTGGTGGTTTGTGTACCAGGACCAGGTGTTGTCCTTGTGGGTTACTCGACGCAGGGGGGCTGACAATTTGCTGAGATTGGGGATAAATTTTCCAGGGTAGTTGACCATGCCTAAAAATCATTGCAGGCTGGTGACGTCAGTCGGTACTGACAGCTCGTTGATTGCTGCAGTCTTCAGCGGATCTGGTTTTAGCCCATTGCTAGTGAACATGTGACCTACGTAAGTGACTTCGGGAATTTGCACTTCAGTGGGTTCAGTTTTAAATTAATGTCTCTGGCACGGTCCAGTTCTTTACGTAGGTTTTCATCATGCTCGGTGGCATCGCGGCCATGAACTAGAATGTCATCAACTATGATGGCACAGGGAAATTCTGCAAACAGTTGTTCCATTGCACACTGGAACGGAGTGGCGAATGTTGTTAATGCACGGTCTAACGGGATTTGCCGGAATGGGTTTTTGGCATCCAAGACTGAGAAGACCGTTACGTTACCAATTTGTGCCGCTACATCTTCAGTGGTCCGCATTGGGTAGTGCTGGCGTTTAATTGCTGTGTTCAAATCTTTAGGATTGATGCAGATGCGTAACTCCTTGTCTTTCTTTGTGGTGACAACCATGGTAGAAACCCAATCAGAGGGCTCGCTGACTTCGGCGAGGACTCCAATGGAGACCATACAGTTCAGTTCATTGTGTATTTGCTCACGCGTACCATGTGGACCGCGGTCAGGGGCTCGTACGATTGGGTCACTGTATGGTCGACAATGATCTTGTATATTGTAGGTAGTTTGCCGAGTTGGTTGCAAAACAAATCTTTGTAGTTGGATAGCATCTGTCTGGTAGGTCCCTCTGTCAAACAGAGTTTGTGAACAGCACGCCCGAAATAGACCAAACCCAGGTCATGGCACGCATCGATGCCTAGCAGGGTTTCAGAACTTGGCTGAACGATGTAAAATAGCAAGTTATTGATCTGTTCATTGATGGTACATTTGAAATCGGCTTTGCCCACTGGGTGAAGAATTTCTCCTCCGTGAGCATGTAGAGTGGAGGAGTTTTTTTTCATGAGCTCAGTGGTTCTTATCTTGTTGAACACTTTGAGTGACATGACGTTCACACGGGCGCCGTATCGACTTTGCCGATTAGTGGTTTGTTATTGATTATCATGGTCACAGCAGGATCAGTGACTTTGCCTGGGGTGCGCAGGTTTAGGGAAAGTACGGTAGACTCAGTGTCTGTGTTATCAGAGTCATTCCCGTGGGAAGATTCGTCTTGTTCATGGGAATCTGAATCTGATGGGTCTTGTTGAATCAGGTGCAGCTTCGTCCTTGAAGCTGTAATCCCACTAGATCGACAACAATTTGCAAAGTGGTTGAGTTTTTTGCAATTATGACATACTTTCCCATGGGCCACGGAAAATTGGTGCCCCCTGGGGTGGAAATAGTTACAGTTTGTGTACCTCGTGTGAGGCATGTTCTGAACTTTGCTGGACGCATTGAGAAATCTTTGAGGAGAGTAACTAGCCAAATTCACATTTAACTGTTGATTAGCATTCGTGCTATCAAAATCAGCCAGTGGTGCCATAGTCTCAGCCATCCGACAAGCATGAATAGCCTGCTCTAAAGTCAGTTTTGCATTCCGTAGCAGTTCAGCTCGTAGTTTTCGGTCGCTCATTCCTCTCACAATTTTATCTCGAATTAGCTCATTTGTTAGTTCACCAAATCTGCATCAAAAACTGATGTGTCTCAGATCACTGATGAATTATTCCACAGACTCATCAGCCTGTTGCACTCGGGCAAAAAATCTTGTACTCTCAAGGATTCTGTTAGACGGCAGGTTACACAGATCTCTAAACTTTCTCAACCATGGAGTTGTCTATAGATTTTGCTGGCACCTATACCTGTCCATTCCCATCCAGTTGAGCAGGTGCAAATGCAAACGAGTCAGCTCGTATTATAGCCTCCGGACCCGCTAAATTCAACAGTAGTGAAGCCTTCAAATCATCGGGATTGTTGCAGTGATCGATGCAGATATAATGAGAGTAGTCCTTCTCGAACATTCACCAGCGCTTGGCGATATCAGAATCAAACACAAGCGGGCTAGGCTTTCGACAAGAGTTTCGCCATGCACATCTTTATTGTTCAGGTCATGAACACTAAGCAGGTCATCACACGTTCACACTGCTACTCTAACTGGCAGGCAGTGGGTAGGATCTTACACTATGAATGGGATGATTTAAAGTATTATAGTCGGTGTTTTCACTGAACGGACTAAGCGACTGTACATACCGGAATTATCATACACACACATTAGCAAGTCAAGTCAAGAGTGTTTATTCTCTCACATCCCAGTTAGAACAATGAAATCCTTACTTGCAGCAACACAACAGAATATGTAAATGTTATAAATGAGAAAACAAAACAGTGTATATTTATATATAAATAGTAAAGGCATGGGAGAATTATGCCAATCTAAGTGATCGATCTCTTAGGTAGGCATAATTCTCCGTGCCTTCCTCCGCAGCACTTGTAACACGCACAGGTATGTGCAGCCCACGTGCCGTCAGCGCTGCTGGCAGCCGTCAATTTCAAGCGGGGCTGAAGGCAGCTGAAACTCTGCCTATGCAGCATTGCGAATACGCAGCGCTGGTTTCTAGGCGGGGTTTTCAAATATGGATTGTCATTATTTTAAGTGTATCTTAGGAAACAAAGAGAGAAGAATGGAGAACATGTACCGATAATCTGGTAAGTACAATTTGTGTTTATGTTTTTAAATACCGTATTTCCTGGGGTGTGGGGGTAGGGGTCACATCATTTGGGGAGTCTGGCCCGGGGTAAAGTTGCGGGAAGGGCACGAATGTTATGAAGGAGGGGATCGGCATCATGCCACTTGCCACGGTCCTTGCACGGAGGCGTGCAATGCCACTGCATTGAGGCCGGGGGGAGAAGTATCTTGGGTGGCTGCGAGCGGCCGCCGGGCCGGACAGCAGAACCGGCCGCCACCTAAGCGCCTTCTGCCTGCCCCCGCTCACCTCCGGCAGTTCTCTGTCTAAAAACCTCCCTCCTGCCGCTCGCTGGCCTCACTCATGTCAGCTTCCCACAAATCCTTAAATTCCGACAGGGCGATTGAGTTTACTCGGCTATGGGAATTTAAGGATTTGCGGGCAGCGGCTGACATGAGCGAGGTCAGTGAGCCGCAGGCGAGAGGTGTTCAGACGGAGAGCACTGCCAGAGGTGAGCGGGACGGCAGAAGGCGCTGAAGTGGCGGCCAGTTCCGCTGTCGGCTCCCGGCGGCCGCACGCAGCTACCCGAGCTGTTTCTATCCCCGGCTTCTAGTCCAGAGTGCTGCAGCAGCAATGAGTGAGTTACTGGCATTATCCCCGACCCCCTCCTTCTCAACACTCCTGCCCTCCCTGCAACTCTACTCCCTGGCACAGACTCTCCACACGCTGTGAAAGGAACTCTCCCCCCAATTGGTCTCTTGAACAAGTGTTGTCATTCAATTAGATGACAACTGATTCAACTTTTCCTTGTACTCCCGTTTTTCCCACCATCTCTCCACCTGCCATCACCCTTCACCCCTAGCCATTCAGTAATTCAGAATAAAGGAGACTTGGAAGCCTTGGGCAAACTGAATTGTTACTATCTTTATTTTTATTTTTTTTGTTTTACGGAGAGAACAATCTGCGCCTGCGCGGTTTAATTTTTTTTTAAAAAGCCGACTGACTGCCTACCTTGAGTAATTACTCACGGCACGTGCCTGGTGTGTGTGTGTGTGTGCGTGCATGTGTGTATAACACACACACACACGCACACGCACACACACACACACACACACACACACACACACACACACACACACACACACACACACACACACAATTTCTCTACTGGTGAAAGAGCTAATAGTCAAATCTAATGGTCAAATCTATAATTGAGTAGTTCTTCTACAAAAGCATAGACCAGCAGAACAAAAGAATGGCTCGGAGCCAAGTCTGAATGACTTTGTAAATTATATGGAACACAATATGGAGGACAGTTTGTCTTTTCAATATCGACATTAAGATTAACATGTGCTTCTTCAAGGCCATAAAGAAGCCAAGATTGAAAAAAAAATAGCTGACGCTCCAGAGATAACTTGCCATCGGATGAGCTTGATTTGGGCCCAGTTTTCCTATATTGTGAAAGGCTACAGAACCTTTTAGTCATGCCATATTCAGACTTGGTAGGAGTATTTTACTGATAAAAAAAATGTATAATTGTGCTAACTGTTCTTTGTTCTGCAAATGGGAGCCCGAGATGCACTGAGCAATGATTATGCTCATTGTAGATCTTTTGTCACTCCCGTTTGACGAATCAATTAAAGATTGCCATGGTCTACCTTCAACATTTGTTGCTATCTGCTGTTTAAGAAACAAACTTTCACATTTGGCTGTAGTCGGCAGGGATCTAGCTGGAACCAGCAACAGATGACTGAGTATCCCCATTCAACACCCCTGACATCCCCCATGCTCTCCCCTCACAATTTTACATACTCCAACCAACACATACTAATTCACCTGTCTCAATTCATCCATTCCGCACCGATTGCCTTCTCAACCCCCCCCCCCCCCCCCCCCCCCCCCCCGCCATCTATCCACCCCGCACTAATTCACACAACCCCCCTCCCTGACCCTATTGTGCCTAAAATGTCTTCAGAGCAAACATTGACTATGTTTGATAATGGAATGCAATCAAATGTGTTTTAATTCCCAATGTTATTATTTGTTTTAGTCCATAAAGATGGATTAATTAAATTGTGAACACGTGAAACATTAAAACAGCAGTGTTCGATTGTCACTGCCACCGTTGACACGTTGTTACAGAATTCATTTTAACGGCAAATCAATGCTCTTAATATGGAGTATCAGTACTGTAGTTATTTAATGAGCAACATTCACAACTATACGTTGGATTTATCCAGGTTTTATTTCTACAGTCGGTCATATTCATCACAAATTTGGTCAGGAGATATTTCAGTTGAAATTTTAACGTTAATTCTGAAGTGGGAATGATAGAAATAGCGTTTATCAATAATTTTTAAATCTGGTGCGTACAAACTGGGTATCTTCATTGCGGTTCACAACACGTACATCTAATCTGAATGTCCGGTAATGTGGCATTTTGACACCTTTAAACATATTACCAAAAGAATATTTGCTGCAGTTATGTCCTTTGGCCATCTCTTGTCAGTTAGTGTAATGCTTAACCTGTCAGATGGGTATAGTCAGTTTTAACAACTATTATCATAAAATGCCTTTAGAAATTTCCTTGCAACCTGTATATTTTGTTATGGTTAAATTATGTGGGAAGCGAGTGTTTCTGTACCAATAGCAATAACAACCCATGCTATGGCCATGTCATAGTAATTTTCGGTCTTTCACAGAAAACATGCTTGCATCAATCTGCAGTGTGCATGGTTAAGCATATATGTGACCATGGTCCAGGATTTATTGACACAGGTTGATCATACGCTGAATAATCCAACCACATTTTTGTTTGGAAGTGGAAAGAACTAATAGAAATTGCATTAATTGCAATGTGTGAAAAGAGTTGAGATACTGTATTATAATTTTGCTGCATGTCATTGTGGTATAATTCATGTCTTGATTGGTGAATTAGTTTGTGACTTTATTTGAAACAGAAATAATATGTGAATGTTTCATTGAGCATAATTCCAACTGGTAACTACGTACTTCGTCCGAGCACATTATCGCACGCGTCATGCAAACCGTCTTAAACAACTACCTAAACTTTCATTTGGCAACCTAAAAAGCTGCCAAGGTTGCCCGGCTGGCAACAGGGAAAAAAAGTTAAGTGAGAGCCCTGTTAAAGGATTGGGCACAGCAGGCTACAAAGGTTTTGTCACTAATTGTGTAATGGAAAGCCTGGTTGTCTTGAAATGAAGTGTATTGAAAAGACAATGTGTCTTGAAGAGACAGTGTTTTGAAAAGACTTGTGAATTTGCTACCAGAGAGAGTATCCAGATTGGGCTTTACAGACGGCAAAGGTTTGTTACAAATAGAGGATTGGGCTTAACAGGCTGATAAAGTGTGTTACAATTTGTGTACTAAGTTGTGTACTGACAAGTGATTTGGTATTTGGATAAACATGGAAATAATTTGGATAAGAGTGACGGAAAGACGGCTGCACAACACGTGTTATTTGAATCCTAAGAGCAACAAGGATTATAGAATATTGAATTATAAATTGACCAAGTCAGTAGGGGGCATATGGAATGTGGAGCCTATTGAAGGGAGAGGGAGAGAGGGAGAGAGGGAGAGAGAGAGAGAGAGAGAGAGGGAGGGTGAGAGGGAGAGGGGCAGAAAAGAAGTGGGTGGAGATGCGAGATAGTGGTTGGATGAATTATGCTTGTAAAAGAGGAATTGAATTGTGGAATAAAAGAATGGAAAATACTTAGTGGAATTTCAGTGGGCAGAGGAATAGGAGATAAGGGCTAAGGCAGAGAAAGAAAGGACTGTTAAGAGTTCGGAGAACAAAGCCGGTACCAGTAAGTCTTCTCGAGGTCCTCTTGAGCCCCTATGTCTGTCAATGCTGACACTATGTATAGAGAAAGGGAGAGGTGGCCAACCACAATCTGGATTACTGCCCAATCACAGCTCAGACCACTCCCATTTTGAACATTAGCACGCCCAACATTACATTGAACTACTCCCTTTGTTCATTTTAAATTCTCACTCCAACAAAGACGACGACTTTTGCAAACCTCCCAGTCTTAGTTCACAAAATCTGCCAGGGGAATTTCCTAGCTTGGTAATTCTGCAAATTGGTTCACACAGAAATTTTTATATTTTTTAAAAACAGAATGGCTTTTATCAGACAAGGGAGGGAAATGTAAAATTAATACAGAGATGTCTAATGTTTTGCACGATATTTTGGAAACGAGGGGGCTACACCACTTTGGCTAACTCCGCTCGGATTACATTTGTGTATTTTGCTTGTTTTTGTACTCGTTTTATTTCAATGTTAGAAGGGAGATATTTGTTCCAAACCCAATAGCTATTTCAAAAGTATTTTAAAATGTTCTTTCAAATTGTCACTCATCCAAGTTCTGGCTCTTACCCGATTACACAGATCTCCTTGTTCTTTCGAGTTGTCACTCATCAAGTTCTGTCTCTTATCAGTGTTCCTTTCAAAGCTACCAAGATACTGGCAGCTTCATTTTCCACAGACACAGTCCATACTACTGGGATCGGACAAAATTGGGATTATGTTGGAGGGGATTGTACCAGGTGCTACTACGACACCAACCGCCGTGAAGATTGAAGATTACTCCCGTTGGAGACATCTGATACGATTGACTGTAATGGAGAACCAAGAAAGGACAATGGGGCTATTGACCCTACTTTTTATCCTGAGGTTGGCCCAGATGGGCTGGACTTGGAGAAACACCCCAGCACCAAGATGTCCTGAATAAGGCTGACAACTGTCCTTACATTTATAACAATGCCAAAGATGGATCCATTACCATAGGTCATTGACATAACCAGAAAAAGGTGGCAGCTTATTCCAGAGCTACAGACCGAGCTGAAACAGATGAGAAATGTGCTCACCAATGCCCAATCTGAAAATGACCATCTCACTTCCATCACACAGCAGCTGAAGGAGAGCAATCAGGTTGTGGAGTTGAAAAGCCTTGATTTTGGAGTGCAACTCAGTTACAGAACTGGATTGAGGTAAATCCCAGCTGGGATCAAAGTGAGAAGTGAGTTGGGATGGATCAGACAACCAGTTGGCACTGATGGGGAAGGAAGAAAAATGCTGGTTTCACACGCTGATGGACGTGGGAGGAAGAACGACTTGATTTGTGAAAAAAACCCTACATTTGTGTTGAATGTGGACAGACTTTCAAACAAGTGAAGATGACAGAGAAATAATAGTTAAGAATGGCTCTTCAGATGAGTCTTTTCAACCATATTGGAAGAAGAAGAGTAAGTTATCAGTATGGATGCGATAAAACAATCTGGATAAAAACGTGGCCGGTAACCAAAGTCAAACTTGGAAAGGAAAGATTTCCCCACCGTGTATCGATGTCAGTATAAGGGTTGCTGTGCTGTTTACAGAGGAGTTGACGGACTTAAGAAACACATAAAAGAGCAACATGAAGAGGTGTGTGAAAGACATTGCCCCACCCAGGAGGTAACAAGGTGTTTACGAATGATCACTACCTGCAGCGCTATGTAACGGTGATCCATACAGAGGAACACCTTTACAGATCAGGAGAAAGTGCAAAGCCTTTGATCACAACTTCGGAAAGGCAAACCACATTGTATCAAGAATCTTGAAGCATTTTGAGTATCATATGACCAAGGGTCTAGAAAGAGAGAAGATGAACATTTTGAAACAGATGGACCTCTTGAAAGAGATTATTCATAACCCTATCCAGGAAGACAATGACTCAAACCTGGTGGGTAATCAGTGTGATGACAATCAGGACATTGATGAGGATGGCAATTATGGCGTTTCTGATGAGGACAATTGCCATTTTGTTCTCAACCCTGACCAGATCGATGCCGATAGTGACAGCAGAGGAGACAACCGCAAGGACGACTTTGACACCAACATCCCAGATATCTATGACATGCCCCGAGAACAGCGCCATCAGTGAGACTGACCTGCGGAAGTTCCAAGGGGGATGATTCTAACAGGGTAGTGCGCAACAAGGGCAGGGAGTTACTGCAGGGAGTTACTACCAACTCTGACCATGGCCTTGCTGACGAACGTCAGGAGTTAAACACCATAAACTTCAGTGGCACCTTCTACATCAACACAGACTACAATCTATGCTGGCTTTGTCTTTGGCTTCCAGTCCAGCAGCCGCTTCTACTTGGTGATGTGAAAGCAGGCTCAGACATAATATTCTAAATTAGTTCTTAGCAGGGTCTTAAATGATAGGAAAAAGACATCTCTACTCTTGTACTCAAATCCTCTTGGAACAACCATTTTCCGTCACATTAATCAGCTGTACGTGCATGCGACCTCTCAGTGATTTGTGAACAAATACACCCAGGTTTCTCTCATCATCTCTCATCATTTAAAAAGCCTTGTCTGCCTTTATGATTTCACACTAAACTAGATTACCTCATATGTTACGTTCATCTGTTACGCCCGGTATCTGGACGTGGCGCCGACAGACAAGAAGCCGAAGCAAAGAAGTCAAAGCCAAAGAACCGAATGGAAACAAGGTGGAAACGCCAATAAACCGAAAGAATTCGAAGACAAAACGCCTAATAACCGAAAGGATGGACCGCCTAAATGCAAACTAACCGAAAGGGCAGTACGCCTAAAAGTCAACGAACGAAAAGCTGCGTTGCCTGAAAGTAAACTTACCGAATGGCCGCTCTGTCGAAACGCCACCTACCCGAAAGGCGGCGTCGCCTACAGGCCAAAGGACCGACTGCCGCTCAACAGAAACGTCCAATAATGGGAAGGGTATAAAACAATGTATCCAGAAGAGCACAGTGGCCTCTGACATTCTTAAATCGAAGAACTTTGGAACCACCAGGATTCTTCATAGAGCTGGCCGAGCGGCCAAACTGAGCAATCGGGGGAGAAGGGCCATGCTCAGGGAGGTAACCAAGAACCCGAAGGTCACTCTGACAGAGCTCTAGAGTTCCTCTGTGGAGATGGACAAACCTTCCAGAAGGACAATTGTAGATGGTCCATGCATGCAACCAATAATATAGCTACCTCAGTACCACTAACCACGCTTTAGTTATCAAGTATAATAACTCTCTCTCTATCTCTCCCTCCCTCTCTTCGTTCCAGCATGGTTATAGACTGCTAGTAGTCAGTGCTGGAATGTGTTTAACTTGAGTGATCATTAAACTATAAGTAAAGTTACAAGTGTGTCAGACTTAACTTCTTTACATGGTGTCAGATAGTTAAAACGCGCGCCTCCTGTTCATCGGGTTTTATTTCTTTATAAGTGTTGCTTTATCGGAGTTTTTTTCTCGCACCCTCTACCACCATGGCCTCCTCGTGCCGCAAGCCCTTGCCCCTTGTCTTTGATGACGACATAGCGGAGCGCTGGGCGACTTTTGAGTTGGATTTCACACACTACATGAATATCGTTCACCGTAACGATCCCGACGCTGTCAAAGCATCTCTCCTGTTGAACCTTGCCGGTCCTGATGCCATGAGGAGAACACTTGCTTTTGCCTACAATCCCGCGGTCCAGGATGACAACGATCAGGTTCTAGTACCTGTGGAATCTGCCAACGAACCGGTATGTTTGCTACGGAAGTTTGCTGAAATTTGTGACGCCCTCTAACCGCATTTTAGAGCGAGCCAAGTTCTTTACGTGGAAACAACAGCCCGATGAGCCAGTTGAGTGTTTTATTGCTGATCTGCGCTATCTCGCCCAGAGGTGCCGATTTGAAAATATGACTGACCAGCTTACTAGGGCATTTTAGTACCGGAGATGATGTATCAGAAGTTGCGATCGGAGCTGCTGAGAAAGCCAGATCTTACTCTGACCGAGGCCATGCACGCATGCAGGTTGGCCGAAGTTGTTGACCCGCAGTTCGGACAGCGGGAGTCTGATAGCCGAGCTATCAATCTAACGGTTTTCAACAGACCGTGTCCCAAAATAGACTACAATAGACCTGTGCCGCGGACAAGCTACCACCCCCGGCGCTCACGTTGTTAAAAATTGCCCCAATTGCAATTATGTGCATTCTATGCAGTCGCAGTGCCCGGATTACGGAAAATCCTGCAATTTCTGCAAGAAATTTAACCATTTCTCTGCTGCCTGCCGGTCTCGTGGGAAACTTCCCCCAGCTTCTAGACAAGTATTAAACAACCTGGTACAGTCGATAACGAGTTTGGTTCCCAGTCCTCTCTCGACACTGCCCACGACTCTGAGCCAATTAGTTCTCAACGAGATGCTAGTGTATTCACCCTCCTACACGCACCTGTTCTACTCCCTGATCCATCGGTCCTCGTTACTGTCAACAATCATTCTTTCTCCGCTAAGCTTGATACTGGGGCAAAAGTCAATGTTATGTCAACAAGCCTGTTCAAGAAGATTAGACTTAATGAGCTGCTGACTGCAGACCGTTTGACTTTACATTCTTATGGGGGTGAGGTGCTGAGACCTGTGGGGAAGGCCACTTTCAATTGTGCGCTGCAGAAGTTATCGCGGCCTCTCCTGTTCTATGTTCTCGACTATGACTGTGTGACTCTGTTGGACAACCAGGCATGCCAGGACCTAGGACTGGTGTCCTTCGACCGCACCGTCAATGAAGTGCAGGTGTTGCTGAATCCGATGTCTGAGTACCCGGACCTGTTCGACAATGAGCTGGGCAAGCTACCTCTCATTTACAAAATCGCCACCGACCCGAAAATGGTGCCAGTGGTCCGTGCACCACACAGATTATCCCTCGCTATGAAGGATAAAGTTGAGTCTATGCTGAAAAGCATGGTCACGATGGGAGTGCTGGAAGCGGTTAGCGAACCCAGACTGGGTTTTCACCATGGTCGCCACCCTGAAAAAGGACAAGAACGAGACACGGGTGTGCATCAATCCGAAGGACCTGAACCTCGCGATAAGGCAACGACACTACCCCATGAGGACCGTGGAAGACGTTGCAGCTCAAGTCGGCCAGGCCACGGTCTTCTCTGTCCTTGATGCCAAGAGCTCTTTCTGGCAAATACCTCTCGACAAACGCTCCTCCGACCTGACAACGAGGTGTTTCAGCGGTCCATGGAACAGCTGTTCGCTGGCATGCCGTGTGCCATCATCGTGGATGATATCCTAGTCTATGGGAAGAACACCGCCGAACATGACAAGAACCTCCGCCGGGTCCTGGACCGGGCCCGACAGATCAATTTGAAACTGACCGAAAAAAAATGCAGGTTCCGCATATCCGAAGTGCTTTACATCGGGCATATCTTCACTTCTAACGGTCTGAAGCCCGACCCGCAAAAGACAAATGCAATCTCCCAGATGTCAGCCCCCACCGACGTTCTCGGTTTGCAGCAATTCCTGGGCATAGTCAACTACCTGGGGAAGTTCATCCCCAATCTCAGTGAACTGAGCTCGTCCCTGAGACAGCTAACAAAAAAGGACACTGCCTGGTCCTGGTTTCCACAACACCAGCAGGCTTTTGAACGGCTGAAGTCTATGTTGACCCGTACCCCGACCTTAAAATTCTTCGACCTGCGCCGTCCCATTGTTGTTACCTGTGATGCCTCTTGTTTTGGACTAGGTGCTGCCTGCCTGCAGCTCTACGACGACGGATCGCTGCTACCGGTCTCGTATGCCTCTCGGGCCATGACCGACACGAAGCAACAGTACGCTCAGATCGAGGAGCTTCTGTCGGTGGTGTTCGCCTGCTCCAAGTTCAAAGACTTCCTCTTCGGCAGCAAATTCACAGTCAAAACGGACCACCAGCCATTAGTGACCATCCTCAACAAACCGATACATGTTGCCCCCGCAAGGCTTCAGCGCATGATGCTGCAGCTCCAGCGTTTTGATTTCAACATCGTTTACAAGAAGGGCACTGAGATGCATGTGGCTGACACCCTGTCTCGTGCCCCACTAGCCTCCTGCGACCGCCACCCCTACCAGCAGGAGGACCTGCTGGTACTGAACGTCAACTTCGTCCCAACCAAGCAGCTACAGTGCCTGACCGAGCACACCGCCGCTGACTCTGCATTGCAGCAGCTCGCAGCCGTTATCAAGCGCGGGTGGCCCGACAGACGCACCTCTTTGCCGTCGGGTGCCCACCCTTTCTTCCTAGTCCATGATGAACTGGTGATCCAAGACGGTGTCATCGTCAAGGGCCACAAGGTCGTGGTTCCTGCCTCCCTCTACGATCTATACTTCAATGCTGCCCACAGCGGTCATCCCGGTGTCGATGCTACCATTTCTCATGCCCAAGCACAATTTTACTGGCCCGGTATGGCCAAATACATCAGGGACAGAGTGTCCTCCTGTCCCTCCTGCAACGACCTTGCCCCACACCAGCAGCGCCAGCCTCTTTTGCTGCAGCCGGCTCCTACCATGCCCTGGACATCGCTGGCTGGTGACATATTCGAATGGCGGGGCAAGCAGTTCCTCGTCCTGGTCGACTCGTACTCCAACTGGTTCGAGGTGGACATACTTCCCTCCATCACCTCCGAGATGGTCATCAGCAAGCTGCGCAGGCACTTCGCCACTTTCGGTGCCCCTGTATGCTTGCAGACCGACAACGGCCGACAATTCACTAGCGCCGAATTCAAGGCTTTCGCCGCCAGGTGGAACTTTCATCACTACACCAGCAGCCCTGAGTATCCACAGAGTAATGGCCTGGCCGAACGGGCTGTGCGGAGTGCTAAGGCTCTGCTGGAGCAGTCGCGCCTGTCCAACTGCGATTACTACCTGGGCTAACTAAACCTTTGAAACATCTCCCGGGACCCAGCCATGAGTTCCCCTGCCCAGCGTCTGATGTCGAGGATGACAAGACCGCCCATGCCAATCGCCCAACAGGCCCTGATACCCAAAGTGCTCGAGCCTGCCACTGTCCAACAGCGGATTGACCAGAAGCATGAAAGCCAACGACATTCGCACGATAAGTCCTGCCGCCCCCTTTCTCCTCTACTGCCAGGCCAAGTCGTTCGAATGCAGACTACGACCGGCTACTCCCGCCTCGCGACCGTGGTCGGTATGGCTGACTCCCCAAGATCTTACCTGGTGGACTATGAAGGGACTGTCTATCGTCGGAGCCGTCAACACCTACTGGCCGGGAACGAGCCGAAGCCTGCACCCGCGGGTCCTTATGCTCCTCCGTTGCCGTTCCAGCCTGTCACTGCTGATCTCCCTGCTGTTCCCCACATGCCGCGCACCCCTCCGCTGCTGCCATCTCCTCCTCCTTTGCGTTCTCCTCCTCCTTGGCCGCCTGGTTTTGGCCGGGTTTCTTCACCTCCTCTGAGCCCACCTCCCCCTCGTGCCTTTCCAGCTTCTACTGCGCTCGATCCTGCTTTAACATTCTCGCCTGCTTCCGATACGCCTTCTTTTCTTTCCGATGGGGGGAGGGGGGGGGAGGGGAAGGTATTGTACGCATGCGTTCGGGTCGCATTGTCAAGCCGCCTGTTCACTGCGGCGACTTTGCTTAAACTCGCATGCCCTGTACTGTTACATTGCCACGGCTCTAATTCTGTTTGATTTCTAAAGGGAAGGATGTAGATGGTCCATGCATGCAACCAATAATATAGCTACCTCAGTACCACTAACCACGCCTTAGTTATCAAGTATAATAACTCTCTCTCTATCTCTCCCTCCCTCTCTTGGTTCCAGCACGGTTATAGACTGCTAGTAGTCAGTGCTGGAATGTGTTTAACTTGAGTGATCATTAAACTATAAGTAAAGTTACAACTGTGTCAGACTTAACTTGTTTACAACAACTATATCTGCAGCCCTCCACCAATCAGGCCTTTATGGTAGAGTAGCCAGATGGAAGCCACTCCTCAGTAAAAGGCACATGACAGCCTGCTTGGAGTTTGCCAAAAGGCACCTAAAGGACTCTCAGACCATGAGAAACAAGATTCTCTGGTCTAATGAAACTAAGATTGAACTCTTTGGCATGAATGCCAAGCGTCACATCTGGAGGAAACCAGGCACCGCTCATCACCTTGGTTCTTGGTTCTTGGTCCTCCAAAATATTCCAAATGGAATTTAAACTGGAGGTGGTGGAGGGAGGAATAAGCCAGAAACGGTTATTGGGAAGAAAGAGCTACTTTAAATTTAGTTGCATCTGGTTGGGTAACTATAGTAGGGTGGAGATTATTCCATGCTTTTATTGTGCGGGAGAAGAACGAATTGCTGTCCACATCTGTCTTTGTAGCTGGGATCACAAATTGGATCGAATGCCCTCATCTGCTCCTAATTGGTTTGAGTTTGGTGTAGGTCTTGTAATCTATATCGAGCTGACCATTTAACATTTTGTAAAAACAGGTCAAATGGTGATCTTCACGTCTGTCTTGGAGAGGGTTCCAACCCAGAGAATTCAGAAGTTTGGTGACACTCACTTTATTAAAGTGTTAGTAACAAATCGAGCTGCCTGTCTTTGGACACGTTCGATGGAAGAAATGTTTTTATTTGTGTATGGGTCTCATGCTGTGACTGCGTAGTCCAAATGAGGTCTAACGAGGGTGAAGTATAGCTTCTCCTTGACAGAAGTTGAAGAATGATGAAAGTTGTGCCTCAGAAAGTTTAGGACACCTGTTGCTTTCACCGTTGCATGATGAGTCTGACCATTCCTACGCAGATCATTCTGCAATTTGATGCCAAGATACTTGGTTTGTTTGGATTCTTCAAGGGTGGCACCAAGTATATTGTAAGATGTTTCGCCTGGATTCCTCTTTCTGGTGACACGCATGGTTTCACATTTGGAAGGGTTGAACTGCATGCCCCATTGTTGTGATCACTCAACCATAGTATCTAGATCCTTTTGGAGAGCATCTTCATCATCAGCTGACTTAATTGGACTATACAGCAAACAATCATCAGCGAATAATCTGGTCATACTTGCGAACTTTTCATGGATGTCATTTATGTAAAGCAAAAATAGATGTGGGCCAAGTACTGTGCCTGGCCAATACTATACCTAAGGTGAAGCATGCTGGTGGCAGCATCATGCTGTGGGGATGTGTTTCAGAGGCAATAACTTGGAAACTAGTCAGGATTGAGGGAAAGATGAACGGATCAAAGTACAGAGTGATCCTTGATGAAAACCTACTCCAGAGCATTCTGGACCTCAGACTGGGGCGGAAGTTTGCCTTCCAACAGGACAACAACCCTAAGCGCACATCCAAAACAACGCAGGAGTGGATTTGTGACAAGTCTGTGAATGTCCTTGAGTGGCCCAGCCAGGGCCTGGACTTGAACCCAATCAAACATTTTTGGAGGGACCTGAAAATAGCTGTGCACTGATGCTCCCCATCCAACCTGGCAGAACTTGAGAGGATCTGCAGAGAAGAATGGGAGAAATTACCCAAATACGGGTCTGCCAAGCTTGTAGCATCATACCCAAGATGGCTTGAGGCTGTAATCGCTGCCAAAGGTGCCTCAACAAAGTACTGAGTAAAGGGTCTGAATACTTATGTAAATGCAATATTTCAGTTATTTATTTTTATCTGCTTTGCAAAACTTTCTAAACACCTGTTTTCGCTTTTTTATTATGGACTCTTGTGTGTAAATTGATGATAAAAAAATGAATTTATTCCATTTTAGAATAAGGATGTAACATAATGAGGAAAAAGTGAAGGCGTCTGAAAACTTTCTGAATGCAGTGTAATTTGCCTTTATCTCTCTGATGCCACTGTACATTGCCTTCACCACGTACACAGACACCCAGCTTTGTCCCATCAGCAAAACTGGATATACTGCATTTAGTAATTTGTGAACGGCTCCCGCCACAGAACAGATTCCTGTGCCATTCTGAGCCCCTGCTATAAACTCTCAATTTCACAACAATCCATTTATTTCTGCCATTTCCTGACTTTAACAAATTTGTTTAACAAATTCTCAGTTAATGTCAGGAATATTACCTGAACAGCATACACTCTAAGATAGACACAAAATGCCAGCGTTAATCAGTGGGTCAGGCAACGTCTCTGGAGAAAATACATAGGTGATGTTTCAGGTGGGGACCCTTCGTCAGACTCAAACACCATATTGATGTCAGGCCAACTGTGTTCCGCGGGCAGGGGCTGTGTTCCGCGGGCGGGGACTGTGTTCTGTGGGTATTATCCGCGGGCCGTGGGTGGGGGGTATTATCCGCGGGCAGAGGCTGTGTTCCAGGCGGGGGCAGGGCTGTGTCCAAGAGCGGCGGTGGCGACCACCGCGATGAGCCGGGTGCCACTTCGTGCAGCTGGGGCTGGGAACTGCTGAGTGCGACAGGAGCTGGGGACAGGAGCTGCTGAGTGAGTCCAGAGCTGTGTCCTGGAGCCGCTGAGCACGCACACACCTCCCTCCCCCATACTATACACACCACCCCCCCCCCCACACCCCCCCCCCAACCACACACCATCCCTTCCCACCCCCAACCCCCTCCCCGCCCCCATACCCCCTCCCCTACCACCCACACACACCCAGCCCCACAACCTTCCCACCCCACAGCTTATTCTACAATACTAGTAAGTCAACTAATCACACTAAACCTGTAGCTAGCTCATCACTATTTCTTGAAAAATGTCTGCATCTTCTTCCAATAAAACTGAAAATATTGGTTTAATTTTCTTTTCTTTATCCATGTCTCACATTAACTTTTGCGAACTTTTTCCTTTTTCATTTCTGTGAACAAGTAGGGTTGAACTGCAGGTTTTCATAAACAGCAATGGGAGAATGATAAAACTGTGTTATTGGCTATTACATACAACGCTAGAATCAAGTCCCTGGCTTCATCATATAGTGCGAGAATGCTACCTAAAAAACTAGTGCAAGAAAGGTTAATCCTAACAATTCCACCATTATAAAAGGGTATTAGAAACTAGAATAAAAAAATTAAATCATGGCCATCTCTATAGCATTAAAACTCTCATCTTGTATATGTGTGTATATGTGTGTGTCTTTATATTTTCGCAAAAACATTACGCGGTTACATATTCTGACTCACATTTTCCCCCTCTAAGCAGAACAGCACTTAAGATTTTATGCTTTATTTCACGACATTGCTGATTAAAGTTTAAAAAATAAAAAAAACGCCCGTTTGAAACGATCAGCTTCCACTGATAACGCCACAATAAGGTGGGCGGGCACGATGGCTCGGCTCGGAGCCCATTTCACACACGCCCACCCGTGGCCTCACCTGGGGTCCTCGAGTCCACGCCCGCCTGCGGTGTCGCTCAGGGTTCTTGGGACCACCCCCGGCCTCACTCAGGGTCCTCAGGTCCATGCCCACCGGCGGCCTCACTCGGATCCTTGATACAACTCCTGCTCGCGGCCTTGCTCGGGGTCCTCGGGACCATGCCCAACGGCCTCGCTCGGGGTCCTCGGGTCCACGCCTCCGCAGCCTCGCTCAGGATCCTCAGGTCCGCGCCCTCACTCGGAGTCCTTGGGTCTACATCCGCCTGCGGCCTCGCTCGGGTCTACGTCCGCCCAGGGCCTCGCTCGGGTCCACGTCCGTCTGCGGCCTGGTGCCGGGTGGAGAGGCTGCTGCTGTGGACCGAGCCCAGCAACTGGGCCTGGAAGGCCAAGCCCGGGGCTTGTGATGGGGCTGTGACCGGGGCAGAGAAAGAAGCCGCTGGTGGAACCAAGGACAAGCCGGGGTCAGGGACGAGACCGGAGATGAAGTCGGGGCCTGGACAGGAGCCCATGAATTGGCCAAGCTGACGGCTGCAGTCTACAGCCAGGGCCAGGCTGAGTTCAAGAAACAGGGACCGAGTTCCAGGCCCTGCTCTACAACCAGGGTAGGTGTTGCGGCAGGGAATGGGAGTGAGGGGAGAATGAGGGAAATGAGGAGGGAGATGGGGTGGGGTCGCTTCTCCCTCCCTCTCTGCTCCTCTCCCTCTCTATCCCTATCCCCCTCCTTCTCTAACCCCCTCCCCCCCCCCCTCTCTACCCCACTCCTTCACAACCCCCTCCCTCTCAACCCCCCTCACCTCCCTTTCTATCCACTCCCCGACACCCCTCCATCTCCCCCACCCTCTCTACTCTAGGGAGTGGCGAGTATTGGGACCTATGGGTGAGTGGCGGAGTATTGGTTCGTATGTTGAAGACCAGCTTCGACTAGCTACGACTAACTTTGGGAAAATTGGACATCGAATAGTGGAGAATGAAGACCACCTCCTTCAATCTCCTTCAACCTCCCTTCAACCTCCCTTTGACTACAATGAAGACTATCTACGACTACCCTCGATTACCTACGATTAACATGCCGACCTACTATGACTAAACCTACGAGTAAAAAACATATCGATTTTTTCAATGGCGATCTTTTTTTACTTGCGGGCAATTTTTAACATATTTATTAAAAAACACGCCGCGACCTAGCTGAGGCCTCGAGTATGCTGTGACCACTCTTGAGCATGAAGGAGAGTTACAAAGAGTTCCTACGACCTTGTGTCGACCATGCTGCGAGTATGAGTCGAGGGCAAACTTGCCAGCAGTCGCGGATTAGGTCGCCCAAGTGGGACAGCCCCTTAAGAAGGTCAGAGTAGGGAGAAAATTAGAACATGGATAGAACTTATTCAATCAGAGGAATTGCTAAATAGTTAAAGGACTAATGTCGAAGTCCACGCGTTGTGTAAACACTCTGTTTAATAATTAACTGCCCTGTCACTCAAGCACATCCACTCAAGCACATCAATTAACATCCAGTTAATATTTGACTACTACTACTGTGCTGTCCCTCGTGAGCAAACCTTCGAATTCTAACAGCCCGCTCCCCCGACCACGTCATTGATTGGCCCAGATCACGTACGTTCCACACGAGTGTTCAAGCCCGACCCCGACCAATGATGGTAAGATACCAAAATGGCTCAGGCCGCCACACCAGCAACAATATAGAGAGTACAGCAATGGTTTGGGAACCCTCTCTCCTGGACTTAACTGCACTGGGTCCTAGTGCCGGTCTGCCCAGCCTTGCTAACCTCAGTGGCTGCTCCACTGACCTTCCCCCATCCCCCCCTAACCATGTCACCCCCGCTCTTCCCCACCCACATTACAGCCCTCTCTCCCCCCCACCCCTTGACCACCCACCACTACTCCAACACCCACAACCCCCCCCTACACATCGCCCCGTCCCCAGTCCACCCACCTGCCTGCCTCTGGCCCCAACTCCCACCCCTGCCGGGTGTTCACCATCCCCCCGACCTCCCCCTCTCCCACACCCAACCGTCTGTCCACAGCAGAGGTCTTACCTTTGTCCCCCTCCGTCCCCATCTCAATGAGTTCCGCGCCCACCATGACTTGGAGCGCTTCTACCGTCGTCTCCGCCTGACAGCGCACTTCCATGGGAAGGAGTCCTCGCCCCCCAATGATGACCCTTTTTCCCGTCTCCAACGCACCCCCTCCTCGTGGAACCCCCCTCGTAAAGTCCCGGCTCTGGAACTCTTTATTCAGAACTGCCGCCGCGACGTCAACGGCCTCAACTTCTCCACTCCCCTGTCTCACTCTAATCTTTCCCCCTCTGAACGCACTACCATTGAATCCCTCCGCAAAAACCCAGATTGGGTCATCAAACCAGCCGACAAGGGAGGTGCCGTGGTAGTCTGGCGCGACGATCTCTACAAAGCTGAGGCCACGCGCCAACTCTCGGACACCTCCTCCTACTTACCCTTGGACCATGACCCCACTGACGAGCACCAGACCACCATTTCTAGCACCATCACCGACTTCATCAATTCCCACGCCCTGCCCGACCAAGCTTCCAACCTTATCGTTCCCCAGCCCCGCACGGCCCGTTTTTACCTTCTCCCCAAAATCCACAAACCCGGCTCTCCCGGCAGACCCATTGTCTCTGCGTGTTCGTGCCCCACCGAACTCATCTCCACATACCTTGACTCCATCCTATCCCCCTTGGTCAAATCCCTTCCTACCTATGTTCTAGACACCTCAGACACTCTCCGCCGCCTCCACGCATTCCACTCTCTAGGCCCTCACCCCCTCATCTTCACCATGGATGTCAAGTCACAATACACCTCCATCCCCCACCAGGATGGCCTCAAAGCCCTCCGGTTCTTCCTCGACCAGAGGAGCAACCTATACCCAGCCACTGACACTCTCCTCCGCTTGGCGGAGTTGGTCCTCACCCTCAACAACTTTACATTTGACTCCTCCCATTTCCTCCAAACACAAGGCGTAGCTATGGGCACACGCATGGGCCCCAGCTACGCCTGCCTCTTTGTCGGGTACGTTGAACAATCCTTGTTCAATACGTACCAGGGCCCCATCCCCGACCTCTATCTCCGTTACATTGACAACTGCTTTGGGGCCACCTCCTGCACCTACACACAACTGACTGACTTCATCCACTTCACCACCAACTTCCACCCGGCACTCCAATACACCTGAATCATTTCCGACACTTCCCTACCATTCCTTGACCTCACCATCTCCATCGCAGGGGCAGACTCCTGACGGACATACATTACAAACCCACTGACTCACATGGCTATCTGGACTACACGTCTTCCCACCCTGCCCCCTGTAAAGACTCCATCCCCTACTCCCAATTCCTCCGCCTACGCCGCATCTGTTCCCTGGATGAGACATTCCATACCAGGGCATCAGAAATGTCCTCGTTCTTCAGGGAACGGGGATTCCCCTCCGCCACCATAGATGAAGCTCACAACAGGGTCTCCATACCCCGTAACACTGCTCTCTCTCCCCATCCCCGCACTCGCAACAAGGGCAGAGTCCCTCTGGTCCTCACCTTTCACCCCACCAGCCGGCAAATACAACACATAATCCTCCGCCATTTCCGCCACCTCCAACGTGACCCCACCACTCGCCACAGCTTCCCATCTCCCCCCATGTCTGCCTTCCGCAAAGACCGCTCCCTCCGCAACTCCCTTGTCAATTCTTCCCTTCCCTCCCGCACCACCCCCTCCCCGGGTACTTTCCGTTGCAACCACAATAAATGCAACACCTGTCCCTTTACCTCCCCCCTCGACTCCATTCAAGGACCCAAGCAATCGTTCCAGGTGCGACAAAGGTTCACCTGCATCTCCTCCAACCTCATCTACAGCATCCGCTGCTCTAGGTGTCAGCTGATTTACATCGGGGAGACCAAGCGCAGGTTGGGCGATCGTTTCGCCGAACACCTCCGCTCAGTCCGCAATAACCAACCTGACCTCCCGGTGGTCAGCACTTCAACTCCCCCTCCCATTCCTAATCCGACCTCTCTGTCCTGGGTCTCCTCCATTGCCACAGTGAGCAACAGCGGAAATTGGAGGAACAGCACCTCATATTCCGCCTGGGGACCTTGCGTCCGGATGGCATTAACATTGACTTCTCCCAATTTTACTAGCCCTTGCTGTCTCCTCCCCTTCCTTAACCCTCGAGCTGTCTCCTCACAATCTCCTATCCGCCCGCCCTCGGGCTCCTCCTCCTCCCCTTTTCCTTCCTTCTCCCCCCCCACCCCCCATCAGTCTGAAGAAGGGTTTCGGCCCGAAACGTCGCCTATTTCCTTCGCTCCATAGATGCTGTTGCACCCGCTGAGTTTCTCCAGCAATTTTGTGCACCTTCGTTTGGGAATCTAGTATTGGACTATCATTGCTTTGATGCTTAGATAAATATTAAATGATTTGCAATAAGGATAAAGACAAACTTCACTGCTGATATAAATTAGAGTGTTGGTAGGAGACGCATCTACACCCAGTAGAGTATACCTGGAGGAATTATAGACTGAGCTAAGTTATATTAGATAATTTAGAAATAACATTCAAAAGAGGAAACATTGTGGAACTGGGAAGGTAATAAATAATAAATAATAATGGGAAGTTTATAGGAAACATCCTCAGCTTTTTTTCTTCTCTGGGAAAGGGAAGTAGTTCTGGGGTTTTAATGGAAAACATCCCCAAGTCATCAGTCAGATATAAAAAAGACAAAAAAAGACAAAGAAGAACACAGTGGGTCAAACACCATCTGTGGGAGCAAAATGGACAGTCCACATTTTGGGATGGGACTCTTCACCTAGATTGTTTGTTGGTATATGTCGCTTACAAGCTAAATTGCGTTTGCTAGCACATGACGTAATTTGAAAAAACACCAAAAAACCTTGTTCTAGCTAAGCCAAAATATGCCAAAAGGGGAAGAGAAAACTTAACATTGTAAATAGCACCAAGGGTAATTAGAAGTGTACTTGATTGGATATCTAAGCTATAAGAAAATATGCATTCAGGTATATTTGATTTTGAAAATAAGCTAATGATGGTCCAACTCCATTGCAGTTTTAAAAAGACAATAGTTCATTCATAGACAGGGCAAATAAATGAAATATTACAGAGGCTGCTGAATTTATTGACTGCTTAGCTGAAATAATAGCAATGAAACTATAAAATGTTGTTAAAACTGTTATTATTTTTTTCATGAGTCATTGAAGAGTACATGTGATGAAGTGAATAAAGAAAGTTTCAAATTTTAATGTTGTGCGTCTTGTGAAAATTATCTTTCCTATTTTTGCACTGCCATGTGTCTTAAAGAACTAGGGAATTGAAAACTAGGAATTACCTTTATCTATGCATTCTCAGAATGTAGAATACGATAGAGATAAATTAAGTAGTTGTGAATGACTAGAAATCTAATGGTTTTCATAGAGGTGAATAAATTATTTTTACTGTATTTAAAGAGAAGTTATAAAGTATCAGTGTGAAAGTTTGTGCAAAGATTGCAGCATTGTATTGTTCAGTGTTATACAGCCCTATTATTGAGCAAGCTCCATTCCAAATGTCATAGTCAGTCAAATCAGAACTTACCTGGAGTCTTGTTCACCATCGATGCTACTGACATAATGATTGTTCTTGTATCTACAGTATTTGTTATAGCAGTAGCAGTTTTGGTAGAGGCACTGGGGGAAAGCTCTTTAGTTAACGTTGGCATTGTGCTGACTCCTGAAGCACTTGCAGATATAACAGTGAA